>NC_091381.1:14442766-14555266 GCF_038502225.1 Cherax quadricarinatus | reverse complement strand
ATACCTTAATAAGGAATCGTTCAAGACACTGTACACTGTGTATGTTAGGTCCATACTGGAGTATGCAGCACCAGTCTGGAACCAACACCTGGTCAAGCACGTCAAGAAGTTAGTGAAAGTACAAAGGTTTGCAACAAGGCTAGTCCCAGAGCTCAATGGAATGTCGTACGAGGAAAGGTTAAGGGAAATCGGACTGACGACACTGGAGGACAGAAGGGTCAGGGGAGACATGATAACGACATACAAGATACTGCGGGGAATAGACAAGGTGGACAGAGACAGGATGTTCCAGAGAGGGGACACAGGGACAAGGGGTCACAACTGGAAGCTGAAGACTCAGACGAGTCACAGGGACGTTAGGAAGTATTTCTTCAGTCATAGAGTTGTCAGCAAGTGGAATAGCCTAGCAAGTGAAGTAGTGGAGGCAGGAACCATACATAGTTTTAAGAAGAGGTATGACAAAGCTCAGGAAGCAGAGAGAGAGAGGATCCAGTAGCGATCAGTGAAGAGGCGGGGCCAGGAACTGAGTCTCGACCTCTGCAACCACAATTAGGTGAGTACAATTAGGTGAACACACACACACACACACACACACACACACACACACACACACACATACACACACACACACACACACATATACAAACACACACACACACACACACACACACACACACACACACACATACACACACACACACACACACATATACAAACACACACACACACACACACACACACACACACACACACACACACACATAAACCGAATAACTGCTGCAGCATATGGGCGCCTGGCAAACCTCGGAACAGCATTCCGACATCTTAATAAGGAATCATTCAGGACCCTGTACACCGTGTACGTTAGGCCCATATTGGAGTATGCGGCACCAGTTTGGAACCCACACCTAGCCAAGCATGTAAAGAAACTAGAGAAAGTGCAAAGGTTTGCAACAAGACTAGTCCCAGAGCTAAAAGGTATGTCCTACGAGGAGAGGTTAAGGGAAATCAACCTGACGACACTGGAGGACAGGAGAGATAGGGGGGACATGATAACGACATACAAAATACTGAGAGGAATTGACAAGGTGGACAAAGACAGGATGTTCCAGAGATTGGACACAGTAACAAGGGGACACAGTTGGAATCATAGGGATGTTAGGAAGTATTTCTTCAGCCACAGAGTAGTCAATAAGTGGCATAGTTTGGGAAGCGATGTAGTGGAGGCAGGATCCATACATAGCTTTAAGCAGAGGTATGATAAAGCTTATGGTTCAGGGAGAGTGACCTAGTAGCAATCAGTGAAGAGGCGGGGCCAGGAGCTCGGACTCGACCCCTGCAACCTCAACTAGGTGAGTACAACTTGGTGAGTACTCATACACACACACTACCACACACACTACCACACACACTACCACACACTACCACACACACTACCACACACACTACCTCACACACTACCACACACACAACCACACACACTACCACACACACACACACACACACACACACACACACACACACACACACACACACACACACACACACACACACACACACACACACGCACACACACACACACACCAGTTTGGAATCCACATCTAGTCAAGTACGTCAAGAAATTAGAGAAAGTGCAAAGGTTTGCAACAAGACTAGTCCCAGAGCTACGGGGATTGTCCTACGAAGAAAGGTTGAGGGAAATCGGCCTGACGACACTGGAGGACAGGAGGGTCAGAGGAGACATGATAACGAGATATAAAATACTGCACGGAATAGAAAAGGTGGACAAAGACGGGATGTTCCAGAGAAGGGACATAGACACAAGAGGTCACAATTGGAAGTTGAAGACTCAGATGAATCAAAGGGATGTAAGGAAGTATTTCTTCAATCATAGAGTAGTCAGGCCGTGGAATAGCTTATAAAGTGACGTAGTGGAGGCGGGAACCATACATAGTTTTAAGGCGAGGTATGATAAAGCTCATGGGGCAGGGAGAGAGAGGACCTAGTAGCAATCAGCGAAGAGGCTGGGCCAGGAGCTGTGAATCGACCCCTGCAACCACAAATAGGTGAGTACAAATAGGTGAGTACACACACACAGAGAAGAGAAAGTGCAAAGGTTTGCAACAAGACTAGTCCCAGAGCTAAGAGGTATGTCCTACGAGGAGAGGTTAAGGGAAAACAACCTGACGACACTGGAGGACAGGAGAGATAGGGAAGACATGATAACAACTTACAAAATACTGAGAGGAATTGAAAAAGTGGACAAAGGCAGGATGTTCCAGAGACTGGACACAGCAACACGGGGACACAGTTGGAAGCTGAAGACACAGATGAATCACAGGGATGTTAGGAAGTATTTCTTCAGCCACAGAGTAGCCAGTAAGTGGAATAGTTTAGGAAGCGATGTAGTGGAGGCAGGATCCATACATAGCTTTAAGCAGAGGTACGATAAGCTCATGGTTCAGGGAGAGTGACCTAGTAGCGACCAGTGAAGAGGCGGGGCCAGGAGCTTGGACTCTACCCCTGCAACCTCAACTAGGTGAGTACACACACACACACACACACACACACACACACACACACACACACACACACACACAGTCAGTCAGCAGACGTGGGTGACAAGGCTCCGAGAACTTTAGTGGTTTTTAAGTCGTGCAGTAACTGCTAGCAGTAATCAGTGGTAGTGACAACGTCAGTTAACAATCCTACGAGTGATAACCAGAGTTATTAGTTAAAAAAAAGTGTCAAACCGTTAGTGGCTAGTAGGCTTCTGTTGCTACACAGATTCAAATATACCAAGATTCAAGTGAGTGTGGAAGCGGGTGTTCAAGAATTTCGAGAGATTGGATAACAAGTGAAATGTGGGACACCATACAGTGAGAGTGAAAAAGTTAATAAGCAAAAGTAGAAAGGAAAAATATAATATATAACAAGGGAAGGTGGCAGTAGGCCTGCTGAAACAGTGACGTCACAACAGTTGTGTGACATTATACATATAAAGTATAACACCGAATGTGAAGTGTATTCCAATATAAGTGAAGTGTATTCTATCATAAGTGACATTAAGGGACGCGGGATGCATGAGCATATACGGTTATAAAGATCACGGGTGAAGAATTTTCAAAATAGTGATAGAAGGCGTGTGTACGACGACTACGTCATCAGCATCTGGCAACTTGTCATCGCATCACTGCCAGCTTAAGTATCACTCACCTGTTGGGGTTGTTTTGGGGGTTCTGAATCCTGGCCTTGCGTCACTGTTAGATACTGGTCACTCACTCCTGCAAGCTATTACCAGAATTAGAGCAGAAATAGCATAGATAAGGTGAAGATAGTGTTGACTAGCGAGGAGCAGCCTAGCGAGGGGAAGCCTAGTGAGGGTGACGTCAGACACTCCTAGAAGCTGAGACAAGCTAAATTTTACAACATAATTACTTTCTGTGTTTTATAAGTAGAAGTGATAAGTGCTAGAATCACTGTTGGTAGTTTTAGAAATACGGGTATTACTACTGATATTTATTAGCAGTATGAATACTTAGAAGTGGGGGCACACACACACACACACACACACACACACACACACATACACACACACACACACACACACACACACACACACACACACACACACACACACACACACACACACACACACACACACACACACACACACACACACACACACACAAACACAAACACAAACACACACACATGCAGACACACGTAAACACACACACACACACACACACACACACACACACACACACACACACACACACACATACACATACAGACACACACACACACACCCATATACAGGATTTCACACCTTCCTGTGAAGTGACCCTCTAACCCTTCCTTCCCCTCCCCCCCGCCTCTCTCCCTCTCCTCTCCTCTCTCTTCCTCTCTCTCCTCTCTCTCTCTCTCTCTCTCTCTCTCTCTCTCTCTCTCTCTCTCTCTCTCTCTCTCTCTCTCTCTCTCTCTCTCTCTCTCCCCTTTCTCTCATCCTCTCTTCCTCTCCCTCTTCCTCTCTCTCTTCCTCTCTCTCTTCCTCTCTCTCTTCCTCTCACTCTTTCTCTCTTCCTCTCTCTTCCTCTCTCTCCCTCTCCCTCCCTCTCCCTCTCTCTCTCCCCCTCTCTCTCTTCCTCTCTTTCTCTCTCTCTTCCTCTTCTCTCTCTCTCCCTCTCTTCTCTCACTCCCTCTTCTCTCTCTTGCCTGGTCGTCCCTTGATCCCCCCCCAGGTCTCTCTAACCTTTTCCATCTCTCTCTCACTTTCTCCCCTTTTCCCCTCCTTCTACCCTCCCATTCTCTCTCTTTCTCCCTCTCTCTCACTCTCTCCCCTTTTTCTTTTTCACTTTCTCTTTTACTAAAAAAAAAAATGGTTGGGACTCGCAGGAATCAGGGATCAGATGACAATGGTACTGGTAGGGAGGAATGAATGGAAGAGCAGTGGAAAAGGATTGAGCAAGAATGGGAGAGAAAATTAGGAGAGCTTTCTGAAAAACTGGAGAAAGAGCTCTCTGTGAAATGGGAAAAGACGTTGGAGAAGGAGACGAAGAATTGGGAGGCACAAGTCGAAACTGCAGTAGCCAGGGTAAAGGTCCTAGAATTTGAGGTAAACAGGCTGAAGCAAGTCTCAGGGGTAGTGACCAGAGAAGACAAATCATACGAAGCTGAGAGGCTGAACAGGAAGGAAGGAGATATGAAATATGCTAGGGTCCTATCAGCCTGCAAAGAAGGGCCAGGGAGTGGAAGGGAAGAGCAGATGGGTGCAGATGGAGAGGGAGATAGGTCGAATGCTGAGGCACAACCATGCTACCAAGAGCCACTGGAAAAATCAAGGGAGAAAATGACCACATACAGACAGGAACCAGAGTCACAGAGGGAGAGGCAATGGGAGGAGGAAAGGGCAAAATCAGTGTTTATCCATGGGCTTCAGGAGAGAGAGGAAAGGACACACACTGAAAGACGGCACTAAGAAAGAAAGGAGATTGAGAAAATCATCACGGAAATAGGGGGAGAAGACATGGACGAGATTGTAAATTTTCAGAGAATAGGGGGGTAATTGAAGGGGAGAAACCGACCGATCAAGCTGATTCTCAGGACAGAAACAGTGCGGAACAGGATCCTCCAAGAAAAACCACGGTTGAGAAGCTCGGAAGAGTACAAGAAGGTGTTCCTAGACAGAGACAGAACACAAAATGAGAGACAGCAGCTGAGGGAGAGGACAAAAAAGCGAAAGGAGCTAGGAAAGGAGACAAGGATGGAACCAGCAGAGGTCAGTCAGAGCAGAACAGAGCAGCAAGGGCAAGCACACACACAACTATCCTCAGAACCCCACAACCTATCACACCATCCCAACACACAATACAATCCATACCCACAGTTTTCACCCAACCCCCAACCATAGAATCCCACAGTATGCTACCAGGTCTCCCACCCCCACAGGCCCCCCAAACCACAGTGTTGGAAAGGAAACTGAAGGTATGGTACACAAACGCTGATGGAATAACAAACAAGTGGGAGGAGTGGCACGAAAGAGTCAAAGAGGCATCACCAGACATCATAGCAATCACAGAAACCAAGCTTACAGGTATGATAACAGATGCCATCTTCCCAACGGGATACCAGATCTTGAGGAAAGACAGAAGGAACAGAGGGGAGGGGAGGAGTGGCATTGCTGATCAAACACCGATGGAATTTTGATGAGCTGGAGAGAGGAGACAGCGGAGAAGAAAGTGATTGCATAGCGGGAACGCTTCACTCTGGAGGTCCCAAGGTGATAATTGCAGTGATGTATAACCCACCACAGAACAGCAGGAGGCCAAGGCAAGAGTATGACGAGAGCAATAGAGCGATGGTTGACACACTGGCTGCAGTGGCCAGAAGAGCTCATACATGCAGGGCAAAGCTCCTGATCATGGGCGACTTTAACCACAAGGAGATCGATTGGGAGAACTTGGACCCACAAGGGGGCCAAGATACATGGAGGGCTAAGATGATGGAGGTGGTACTGGAAAACTTCATGTACCAACACGTAAGGGACACTACAAGAGAGAGAGGAGAGGATGAACCAGCAAGACTGGACTTAGTATTCACCTTGAGTAGTGCAGATATTGAGGACATCACATATGAAAGATCCCTTGGGGCCAGCGATCATGTGGTTTTGAGCTTCGAATACACAGTAGAGCTACAAGTGGAGGGGGAAGCAGGAAGGCCAGGACGAATGAAACCAAACTACAGGAAAGGGGACTACACAGGAATGAGGAACTTCCTGAATGAAGTTCAGTGGGACAGAGAACTGGCAGGGAAACCAGTTAATGAGATGATGGAATATGTAGTCACAATGTGCAAGGAGGCTGAGGAGAGGTTTGTACCCAAGGGTAACAGGATTAATGAAAAAGCCAGGATGAGCCCATGGTTCACTCAAAGATGCAAGGAGGCAAAAACCAAGTGTGCTAGGGAATGGAAGAAATATATAGTCAAAGGACCCAGGAGAATAAGGAGAGCAGTCGTAGAGCCAGAAACGAATATGCACAGATAAGAAGGGAGGCCCAACGTCAGTATGAAAACGACACAGCAGCAAAAGCCAAATCTGACCCGAAGCTGTTATACAGCCACATCAGGAAGAAAACAACCGTCAAGGACCAGGTAATCAGGCTAAGGAAGGAAGGAGGAGAGAAAACAAGAAATGACAGTGAGGTATGTGAGGAACTCAACAAGAGATTCAAAGTGTTCACAGAGGAGACAGAAGGGGCTCCAGAAAGATGGAGAGGTGGGGTACACCACCAAGTGCTGGACACAGTACACACAACTGAGGAAGAAGTGAAGAGGCTTCTGAGCTAGATACCTCAAAGGCAATGGGGCCAGATAACATCTCTCCATGGGTCCTGAGAGAGGGAGCAGAGGCGCTATGTGTACCCCTAACAACAATATTCAATACATCTATCGGGAGATTGCCTGAGGCATGGAAGACAGCAAATGTGGTACCAATCTTTAAAAAAGGAGACAGACATGAAGCACTAAACTACAGACCAGTGTCACTGACATGTATAGCATGCAAAATCATAAAAAAGATTGTCAGGAGAAGAATGATGGAACACCTAGAAAGGAATGATCTCATCACCAGCAGACAACATGGTTTCAGAGACGGGAAATCCTGTGTCACAAACCTACTGGAGTTCTATGACATGGTGACAGCAGTAAGACAAGAGAGACAGGGGTGGGTGGATTGCATTTTCTTAGACTGCAAGAAGGCGTTTGACACAGTACCACACAAGAGATTAGTGCAAAAACTGAGGACCAAGCAGGAATAACAGGGAAGGCACTGCAATGGATCAGGGAATACTTGTCAGGAAGACAGCAGCGAGTAATGGTACGAGGCGAGGTGTCAGAGTGGGCACCTGTGACCAGCGGGGTCCCACAGGGGTCAGTCCTAGGACCAGTGCTGTTTCTGGTATTTGTGAATGACATGACGGAAGGAATAAACTCCGAGGTGTCACTGTTTGCAGATGACGTGAAGTTGATGAGAAGAGTTCATTCGATCGAAGACCAGGCAGAAATACAAAGGGATCTGGACAGGCTGCAGACCTCGTCCAGCAACTGGCTCCTGGAGTTCAATCCCACCAAGTGCAAAGTCGTGAGGATTGGGGAAGGGCAAAGAAGACTGCAGATGGAGTACAGTCTAGGGGGTCAGAGACTACAAACATCAATCAAGGAAAAAGATCTTGGGGTGAGTATAACACCAGGCACATCTCCTGAAGCGCACATCAACCAAATAACTGCTGCAACATATGGGCGCCTGGCAAACCTCAGAACAGCATTCCGACATCTTAATAAGGAATCGTTCAGGACCCTGTACACCGTGTACGTTAGGCCCATATTGGAGTATGCGGCACCAGTTTGGAACCCACACCTAGCCAAGCATGTAAAGAAACTAGAGAAAGTGCAAAGGTTTGCAACAAGACTAGTCCCAGAGCTAAGAGGTATGTCCTATGAGGAGAGGTTAAGGGAAATCAACCTGACGACACTGGAGGACAGGAGAGATAGGGGGGACATGATAACGACCTACAAAATACTGAGAGGAATTGACAAGGTGGCAAAGACAGGATGTTCCAGAGACTGGACACAGTAACAAGGGGACACAGTTGGAAGTTGAAGACACAGATGAATCAAAGGGAGGTTAGGAAGTATTTCTTCAGCCACAGATTAGTCATGAAGTGGAATAGTTTGGGAAGCGATGTAGTGGAGTCAGGATCCATACATAGCTTTAAGCAGAGGTACGATAAAGCTCATGGTTCAGGGAGAGTGACCTAGTAGCGACCAGTGAAGAGGCGGGGCCAGGAGCTTGGACTCGACCCCTGCAACCTCAACTAGGTGAGTACAACTAGGTGAGTACACACACACACACACACACACACACACACACACACACACACACACACACACACACACACACACACACACTCATACACAAACTCATACACACACACACACGCACACACACATGCACACGCACATGCACACGCACGCACGCACGCATGCACGCATGCACACACACACACACACACACACACACACACACACACACACACACACACACACACACACACACACACACACACACACACACTCATACACACACACACACACACTCATACACACTCATACACACACACACACACACACACACACACACACACACACACACACACACACACACACACACACACACACACACACACACACACACACACGAGCTCGGACTCGACCCCCGCAACCTCAACTAGGTGAGTACACACACACACACACACACACACATGCACATACACACACACACACACACACACACACACTTATACTCAAACTCACACACACACACACACACACACACACACACACACACACACACACACACACACACACACACACACACACACACGTACTCATATACAACAGGCCTAGTGTCTAATCGACATGTGCCTAGGACAAAATGATTACTAAAACACACACACACACACATACACACACACACACACACACACACACACACACACACACACACACACACACACACACACACACACACACATACACACGCCCTGGGAGGTACTACCGTCCTGTGGTAGTAGGTCGGTAGAGAGCAACCACCCCGGGAGGTACTACCATCCTGTGGTAGTAGGTTGGTAGAGAGCAACCACCCATAGAGGTATTACGGTCCTGTGGTAGAAGGTTGGTAGACAACAACCACCCAGGGAGGTACTACCGTCCTGTGTAGTAGGTTGGTAGACAGCAACCACACAGGGAGGTACTACCTTCCTGTGGTAGAAGTTTGGTAGTCAGCAACCACTCATGGTGGCACTTCGGTCCTGCGATAGAAGGTTGGTAGACAGCAAATACCCAGGGAGATTCTAATGTCCTGTAGTAGTAGGTCAGTAGACAGCAACCTCCCAGGGAGGTAGTGTTGTCCTGTGGAAGTAGGTTGGTAGACAGCAATCACCCAGGAGGGTACTACCGTCCTGGGGTAACAGGTTAATAGACAGCAACCACCCAGGGAGGTACTATCGCACTGTGGTAGTAGGTTGGTAGACGGCAACCACCCAGGGAGGTACTACAGTCCTGTGGTAGTAGGTTGGTATGCAGCTCCCAATCAGTGAGGTAATACCATCCAGTAGTAGAAGGTTTGTAGAGAGCAACCACCCATGGAGGTACTACCGTCCTGCGGTAGTAGGTTGAGACAGAGCAACCACCAAGGGATGTACTAGCCTCTGGTGGAAGTAGGTTGTAGGCAGCAACCACACTTGGAGGTACTACCGTCCTGTGGTACTAGGTTGATAGACAGCAACCACCCAGGGATTCACTCTCGTCCTCTGGTAGTAGGTTGGTAGAGAGGAACCACCCAGGGAGGTACTACCGTCCTGTGGTAGTAGTTTGGTAGACAGCAATCACCCATGGTGGTACTTCGGTCCTATGGTAGTAGGTTGCTAGGCAGCAACCAACCAAGGAGGCACTACCGTCCTGTGGCAGTACGTTGGTAGACAGCAACCTACCAAGGAGGTACTACCGTCCTTAGGTAGTAGGTTGCTAGACAGCAGCCACCCAGGGGCGAACTACCGTCCTGTGGTAGTAGGCTGGTAGACAGCTACCACCCAGGGAGGTACTATCGTCCTGTTGCAGTAGATTGGTAGAGAGCAAATACCCCAGGGAGATTCTAATGTCCTGTAGTAGTAGGTTGGTAGACAGCAACCAACCAGGAGGGTACTACCGTCCTGGGGTAGCAGGTTGATAGACAGCAACCACCCAGGGAGGTACGATCGCCCTGTGGTAGTAGGTTGGTAGACGGCAACCACCCACGGACATACTACCGTCCAGGGGTAGTACGTTGGTAGACAGATCCCAATCATTGAGGTACTACCGTCCTGTGGTAGTAGGTTGGTAAAGAGCAACCACCCAGGAATGTACTACCGTCCGGTGGTAGTAGGTTGTAGACAGCAACCACACTTGGAGGTACTACCGTCCTGTGGTACTACGTTGAAAGACAGCAACCACCCAGGGTTTCATCCTCGTCCTGTGGTATTAGGTTTGTAGGGAGCTGCTACCGTCCTGTGGTAGTAGTTTGGAAGACAGCAACCACCCATGGTGGTACTTCGGTCCTGTGGTGGAAGGTTGGTAGACAGCAACCACCCATGAAGGTACTGTTGTCCTGTGGTAGTAGGTTGATAGACAGCAACCACTCAGAGATGTATTATCGCCCTGTGGTAATAGGTTGGTAGACAGCTACCATCCATCTAGGTACTACCGCCCTGTGGCAGTAGGGTTGTATAGTGCAACCACCCAGGGACGTATTGCCGTCCTGTGGCAGTAGGTTGGTAGATAGCAACTACCCAGGGAGGCTCTACCGTCCTGTGGTAGTAGGCTTTTAGACAGCAACCACCCAGGAAGGTACTGTTGCCCTGTGGTAGTAGGTTGATAGACAGCAACCACTCAGAAATGTATTATCGCCCTGTGGTAGTAGGTTGGTAGACAGCTACCATCCAGGTAGGTACTACCGCCCTGTGGCAGTAGGTTGGTAGAGTGTAACCTCCCAGGGACGTATTACCGTCCTGTGGCAGTAGGCTGGTAGAGAGCAACTACCCAGGGAGGAAATACAGTCCTGTGGTAGTAGTTTGGTAGACAACAAGCATCCAGGGAGGCACTACCATCCTGTGGTAGTAGGCTAGTAGACAGGAACCACCCAGGAAGGTACTACAGTCCTGTGGTAGTAGGATGATAGACAGCAACCACCCAGGGAGGCACTACCGTCCTGTGGTAGTAGGTTGGTAGACAGCAACCACCCATGCAGGTACTACCGTCCTGAGATGTTAGGTTGGTAGACAGCAACCACCCAGGGAGGCACTACGGTCCTGTGGTAGTAGGTTGGTAGACAGCAACCACGCATTGAAGTACTACCGTCCTGTGGTAGAAGGTTGGTAGACAGCAACCACCCATGGAGGTACTACTGCCTTGTGGTAGTAGGTTGGTAGACAGCAACCACCCACGGACGTACTACCGTCTTGTGGTATTAGGTTGGTAGACAGCAACCACCCAGGGACGTGCTGCGGTCCTGTGGGAGAAGGTTGGTAGACAGCAACCACCAATGGAGGTACTACGGCCTTGTGGTAGTATGTTGGTAGACAGCAAGCATCCAGGGAGGTACTACCCTCCTGTGGTAGTAGGCTGGTAGACAACAGCCACCCAATGTGGTACTAGCGTCCTGTAGTAGTAAGTTGTCAGACAAAAACCACCCAATGTGGTACTAGCGTCCTGTAGTAGTAGATTGGTAGACAACAACCACCCAGGGATGTACTACAGTCCTGTGGTAGTAGGTTATTAGACAGCTACCACCCTGGGAGGTACTACCGTCCTGTGGTATTAGGGTGGTAGACAGCAACCACCAAGGGAGGTAATACCCTCTTGTGGTAGTAGGTTGGTAGACAGCAACCACCAATGGAGGTACTACGGTCCTGTGGTAGAAGGTTGGTAGACAACGACCACCCAGAGAGGTACTATCGCTCTGTGTTAGTAGGTTGTTAGGCAGCAACCACGCAGGGAGATACTACAGTCCTGTGGTAGTATATTGATAGACAGCAATAACCCAAGGATTAACTATCGTCTTGTAGTAGTTTGGAAGAGAGCAACCACCCAGGGAGGTACTACCGTCCTGTGGTAGTAGTTTGATAGACAGCAACCACCCATGGTGGTACTTCAGTCCTGTGGTAGAAGGTTTGGAGACAGCAAACACCGAGGGAGTAATATGTAGTAATATGCTGGTAGACAGCAACCACCCAGAGATGTACTGCTGTCCTATGGAAGTATGTTGGTTGACATCAACCACCCATGGGGGTACTACCGTCCTGTGTTAGCAGGTTGACAGACAGGAACCACCCAGGGAGGTATTATAGCCCTGTGGTAGTAGGATGGTAGACGGCAACCACCCAGGGAGGTACTACCGTCCTGTGGTAGTAGGTTGGTAGACAGCTCCCAATCAGTGAGGTAATACCGTCCTGTGGTAGAAGGTTTGTAGAGAGCAACCACCCATGGAGGTACTACCGTCCTGTGGTAGTAGGTTGGTATAGAGCAACCACCCAGGGATGTACTACCCTCCGGTGGTAGTACGTTGGCAGACAGGAACCACACTTGGAGGTACTACCGTCCTGAGGTACTAGGTTGATATACAGCAACCACCCAGGGATTCACTCTCGTCCTGTGTTAGTAGGTTGGTAGAGAGTAACCACCCAGGGAGGTAATACCGTCCTGTGGTAGTAGTTTGGTAGACAGCAACCACCAATGGCTGTACTTCGGTCATGTGGTAGAAAGTTCTCAGACAGCAACCACCCAGGGAGGTACTACCGTCGAGTGGTACTAGGCTGTTAGACAGCAACCACCCAGGAAGGTACTGTTGTCCTGTGGTAGGGGGTTGATAGACAGCAACCACCCAGGGAGGTACTCTTGCCCTGTTGTAGTAGGTTGGTAGACAGCTACCATCCAGGTAGGTACTACCGCTTTGTGGCAGTAGGTTGGTATACTGCAACGACCCTGGGACGTATTACCGTCCTGCGGTAGCAGGTTGGTAAACAGCTACCACCCAGGGAGGTACTACCGTCCTGTGGTAATAGGTTGGTCGACAGCAACCACCCAGGGAGGTATTACCGTCCTGTGGCAGTACGTTGTTAAACGGAACCAACCAAGGAAGTACTCCCGTCCTTTGGTAGTAGGTTGCTAGACAGCAGCCACCCAGGGACGTACTACCGTCCTGTGGTAGTAGGTTGGTAGACAGCTACCACCCAGGGAGGTACTACCGTCCTGTGGTAGTAGGTTGGTAGAGAGCAACCACCCAGGGAGGTACTACCGTCCTGAGGTAGTAGGTTGGTAGACAGCAACCACCCAAGGAGGCACTACCGTCCTATGGTGGTAGAGAGCAACCACCCATAGGTTGGTAGACAACAACCACCCAAGGAGGTACTACCGTCCTGTGGTAGTAGGCTGGTAGACAACCACCACCCAGGGAGGTACTACCGTCCTGTGGTAGTAGGTTGGTAGACAGTAACCACCCAGGGACATACTACTGTCGTTTGGTAGTAGGTTCTTAGACAGCTACCACCCAGTGAGTTACTACCGTCCCGTGGTAGTAGTTTGGTAGACAGCAACCGCCCACGGACGTAGTTCCGTCCTGTGGTAGAGGGTTGGTAGACAGCAACCACCCAGGGTGGTACTACCGCCTTGTGGTAGTAGTTTGGTAGACAGCAACCACACAGGGAGGTACTACCCTCGTGTGGCAGTAGGTTGGTATACAGCAACCACTCAGGGAGGTACTACCCTCCTGTGGTAGTTGGCAACCACCCATGGAGGTACTACCGTCCTGAGGTAGTAGGTTGGTAGACAGCAACCACCCAAGGAGGCACTACCGTCCTGTGGTAGTAGGTTGGTAGACAGCAACCACGCATGGAGGCACTACGGTCCTGTGGTTGTAGGTTGGTAGATAGCAACCACCCATGGAGGTACTACGGCCTTGTGGTAGTAGGTTGGTAGACAGCAACCACCCATGGAGGTACTGCGGCCATCTGGTAGTAGGTTGGTATACAGCAACCACCCACCGAGATACTACCGTACTGTGGTAGTAGATTGGTAGACAGCAACCACCCAGGGACGTATTACCGTCCTGTGGTAGTAGGTTGGTAGACAACAACCACCCAAGGAGGTACTACCGTCCTGTTGTAGTAGGTTGGTAGACAACAACCACCCAGGGAGGTACTACCCTCCTGTGGTAGTAGGTTGGTAGACAGCAACCACCCAGGGACGTAGTACCGTCCTGTGGTAGAAGGTTGGTAGACAGCAACCACCCAGGGTGGTACTACCGCCTTGTGGTAGTAGGTTGGCAGACAGCAACCACACAGGGAGGTACTACCCTCGTGTGGCAGTAGATTGGTATACAACAACCACTTAGGGAGGTACTACCCTCCTGTAGAAGTTGGCTGGTAGACAGCAACCAAACAGGGACGTACTACCGTTCTGTGGTAGTAGGCTGGTAGACAGCAACCACCCAGGAAGGTAATACCGTCCTGTTGTAGTAGTTTGGTTCCCCTCCAGGGATACCTAGTAACTTTTATGTTGCGCTGATCCAACCACTCTCAGTTTCCCCTCCAGGGATACCTAGTAACTTACATGGTGTGCTGATCCAACCTCTGCCAGGTTCCCCTCCAGCGATACCTAGTAACTTATATGGTGTGCTGATCCAACCACTGCCAGGTTCCCCTCCAGGGATACCTAGTAACTTATATGGTGTGCTGATCCAACCACTGCCAGGTTCCCCTGCAGGGATGCCTAATAACTTATATGGTTTACTGATCCAGCCTCTGCCAGGTTCCCTTCCAGGGATACCTAGTAACTTATATGGTGTGCTGATCCAACCTCTGCCAGGTTCCCCTCCAGGGATACCTAGTAACTTACATGGTGTGCTGATCCAACTTCTTCCAGGTTCCCCTCCAGGGATACCTAGTAACTTATATGGTGTGCTGATCCAACCACTGCCAGGTTCCCCTCCAGGGATACCTAGTAACTTATATGGTGTGCTGATCCAACCACTGCCAGGTCCCCCTCCAGGGATACCTAGTAACTTATATGGTGTGCTGATCCAACCACTGCCAGGTCCCCCTCCAGGGATACCTAGTAACTTATATGGTGTGCTGATCCAACCACTGCCAGGTCCCCCTCCAGGGATACCTAGTAACTTATATGGTGTGCTGATCCAACCACTGCCAGGTCCCCCTCCAGGGATACCTAGTAACTTATATGGTGTGCTGATCCAACACACCTCTATACCACACCCCTTGTATTACCCACCTGTTGTTCACATCTCTCATACCCGCCAATACATTCTCTCATACTCTCTTATACATTTTCTATTAGCATCCAGATATTTTCTCATACCATCCGGTACATTTTGGTATACCCGTCCATATACTCTCTCATACCGGCCCCATACGTTCTCTCATATGCGCCATTACATTCATACCCGCCAGAACATTTTCTCATACTCTCCCATACCTTCTCTTATGCCCCCTGTACATTCTCTTATACCCTCCCATACATTCTCTCATAACCTCCCATACATTCCTACCATCCCATACATTATCTCATACCCGTCCATATATTCATACACTCCCATATATTTTATCATACCCGCCCATACATTCTCCCATATCGCCCATACATTTTCTCATACCCTCCCATACATTCTCTTATAACCTCTTATACATTCCTACCCTTCCATACATTCTCTCATACCCGCCCATACATTCATACCTTCCCATATATTTTCTCATCCCCCATACATTCTCTCATATCTACCCATACATACATACCCACCTATATTTTCTCTCATACCTACACATTCATTCATACCCACCCATACATTCTCTCATACCCACCCATACATTCATACCCACCCATACATTCTCTCTTAACCGCCCATACATTCATACATAAGAACATAAGAAAGAAGGAACACTGCAACAGGTCTACTGACCCATGAAGAGCAGGTCCATGTTCCACCCGGATTAGACCAATGACCCACCCAATCTGGTCATCTACACTCAAGGATTGAGCACGGCACCAGACCCAGCAGCACTAGCCAGTCAGGTCCAACTCACACCCACCCACACCCACTCATGTATTTATCTAACCTATTTTTAAAACTTCACAACGTTTGAGCCTGAATAACTGTATTCGGGAGTTTGTTCCACTCATCCACAACTCTATTAACAAACCAGTCTTTCCTATATCCTTTCTGAATCTGAGTTTTTCCAACTTGAAACCATTGCTGCGAGTACTGTCTTGACTGGAAATTTTCAGCACGCTATTTACATCCCCTTTATTTATTCCTGTTTTCCATTTATACACCTCGATCATATCCCCCCTAATTCTACGCCTTTCGAGAGAGTGCAGATTCAGGGCCCTCAGTCTATACTTACAGGGAAGATTTTTGATACATGGGATCATCTTTGTCATCCTCCTCTGTACATTTTCCAGAGCTTTTATATCCATTCTGTAATACGGTGACCAGAACTGAGCAGCATAGTCTAAATGAGGCCTAACCAAGGATATATAGAGTTGAAGAACAACCTGAGGACTTCTACTATTTATACTTCTAGATATGAAGCCAAGAATTCTGTTAGCTTTATTGCGAACACTAATGCACTGTTGTCTTGGTTTTAAATTGATGCTAACCAGAACTCCTAAATCCTTTTCGCAATCAGTAGTATTAAGATCTACATCATTTAGTTTATATGTGGCATGGTTATTTACCTGTCCAACATTTAGAACTTTGCATTTGTCAATATTAAACTGCATCTGCCACTTCTCCGACCATTGCATCAGTCTATTCAAATCATCCTGGAGTGCTCTAGTGTCCTCATTATAATGAATTGGACGGCCTATTTTGGTGTCATCAGCAAATTTGCTTATGTCGCTATTTATTCCCTCATCTATGTCGTTTATGTAAATTGTGAACAGCAACGGGCCCAACACTGACCCCTGAGGAACACCGCTTGTGACGTGCCCCCATTCCGATTTCTCCCAATTTATGCAAACTCTCTGTTGTCTATTTGTCAGCCATGCCTCTACCCAGGAAAAAATTTCTCCTCCTATTCCATGTGCCTTAAGTTTCCTCAATAGCCTCTGGTGTGGAACTCTATCGAAAGCCTTACTGAAGTCCATATACACAATATCATATTCTTTACCATGATCTACCTCCTCAAACACCTTAGTGAAAAAAGTTAGTAGATTCGTAAGACAGGAGCGCCCCTTTGTAAAACCGTTTTCAGATTCATTAATCAATCTGTGCCTGTCAAGATGGCTACGAATTGCTTCGTCAATTATTGATTCCATAAATTTTCCCACTATGTAGGTAAGGCTTATTGGTCTATAGTTTGAAGCCAAGGACCTGTCACCTGCCTTGTAAATAGATGTTACATTTGCCATTTTCCATTTATCAGGCACTATGCCAGTTTGTAGTGATATGTTAAAAAGATTAGCCAAAGGTATGCTAAGTTCCTCTTTACATTCTTTTAACACCCTTGCAAACAGTTCATCAGGGCCTGGGGATTTGTTAGGTTTTAGTTTCTCTATTTGTCTGAGGACCAAGTCACTAGTTACCGCAATCGTACATAGTTTATTATCATCCTGTTCTACATAATCTATTGTTTCAGGAATATTGCTAGTATTTTCCTGGATGAAAACTGAGAGGAAGTAGGTATTTAGAATTTCTCACATATCCTTATCACTGTCAGTGATCTGACAAGAGTTACTCTTAAGTGGGCCAATCTTGTCCCTAATCTTACTTCTCTATACCTGAAAGAACCCTTTAGGGTTAATCTTTGAATCCCTTGCGACCTTAGCCTCCTAATCCCTTTTTGCTTTTCTTATTCCGTTCTTTATTTCTCTCTTTAATTGAATATATTGATTTCTTAACTGCCCATATATTCTCTCATACCCACGCATACATTCATACCCACCCATACATTCTCTCATACCCACCCATACATTCTCTCATATCCACCCATTACATTCATACCCACCCATACATTCATACCCACCCATACATTCTCTCATACCCACCACTTATACCTTTACAAAGAGCTGATTTTATAAGTGATTAGTAATTTAGATGATCGAGAAACAATAAATAATGATGGAACTGCATACTTTGTATTTTGGTGAAAATTTCTAACTCATGTTTGTCACTCAGCCTTGAAGAGTGGAAGCTTGATCCTCCGTCCGGTTATCCCATCCCAGTCGGACTAGTCAGGTACAGCTGACAGGGATACATATATGATACTCACGTCTCCGTAAGCTCGTAGACTTCCAGCAAAGTGTGTGATTATGGATACCCGCACTCACATCTTGGCAGTGAGAACAAGTTTATGGTGCAATTGACATATAAATATTGGAATAGAATCAGGATTTATAGGTGATAAATTCTCCTGGTGTACCTCTGGTGACATGGGAGGGAAGGTGGCATTGATTCTTGGAGGACAAACGTCAAAAATATTTATATTCAATCTTTTAAGTTTTATCAGTCACAGCCTAATTGAAAATATTGCATTATTATTAATGTTATTATTATTATTATTATTATTATTATTATTATTATTATTATTATTATTATTATTATTATTATTATTATTATTATTATTATTATTATTATTATTTTATTGGTGGTGGTAGTAGTAGTAGTACTATATATTTGTTTCTTCCTTCAACTTTTCATTAATATTTCGCTGGTGTAAGTAAGTAAGTAAGTAAGTAAGTCAGTAAGTAAGTCAGTCAGTAAGTCAGTTAGTAAGAACGTTTATTCAGGAATACACAAATACAGTTACATAGATTATCACACATAGCAGCATATGTGTGGAGACCCCAGGAGTACCCAAAAAAAAGTCAGACAAAGTGACTTATTTACATTTGGGATAATTCTGATATCTTTTTTATGATTTAAATGTAATAAATGGTAAGGATAATAATAATTATATAATAATACTGGTGTGTAATGTTAAGGTGGCTTTTAAAAGGAGATAAGTCACAGAGAACCAACACACTCCCTTTAATTTCCTTATATAAGGTAATAAATTAAGTAAATTGGAATTATTGTAATTTTGAAGGAATTATTATTCTGATAAGGAAAACATGTTACACACGTAAAGCACTGATAGGTAAATCTATCAGGGCAGTCGTAATAGATAATCTGACAGAAAAAATAACTACAGTTAGTCACAGTGAAGCATCTAGATAGTTTTCACAGAATAGTGTGAAATTAGCACCTTCCTATACAGATAAAGACTCAGTTGGGCCAATAAATATCTTACTAGGGGTGATTATTATGCCTTATTTGTGCAAGGTATGGTGGATAAATGTTGACTCACTCTCTTAGAAACAGCGAGAGAACAAGTAGTGTATGGCAGAATTCCCCGCTTTAATAATTACTAGGTGAGTCATTAAATGTGATTATTTTGTGTCTTACAAATGAAAGAGTTTCCCATTGTAAATATTCGCTAACAGAGGACAATGTTGAGCCGGTAAATAAATTATGTAATCTGGACAGCATCGGAATTAATGTGATTGAAGGAAGTCCAAATGATTCTTTCACCCAGGAATAATACCTGGAAAATGTGAAGTATAAACACGTTTGTGAGACTCCCATGGAAGCTCAATTAGCCAGAACTCCCTACAAATTATAGAATGGCTTATGATCAATTTAAGTTACAGCCCCATGAATTAAGTAAGATTAAAGATTTAATGGCAGAATGTAATAAAACACTTAATGAACAAGTGAAGAATAAGATTTTGGAAGAGATACGTCCTGAAAAGGCTACAATTAATGGTCATTACCGCATCACAGAGTTAAAATAAAGTCTCTAAACCTCGTTGAGGATAATATTCAATTATAGTCCAAAAATTAGCAAGTTTGCATCAAGTCTGACTGACTAATGACAGGTCCGTCTTTAACAAAAAAATTATGAGAGATACTACTAAAGTTCCGAGAAAAAAAAATGCCTGTACGGCTGATATAGGTAAAGTTTTCCGAAGAGTTGTTTTGCATGAGGCAGACCGGGATGATACACTTTACTTGTGGCCTGAAAATCCTAATGACCCACTTAGCCCTGTAAAAACCTACCGCTTTACGAGCGTACTATTTATCGCTATCTCAAGTCCGTTTCTGCTTCAGACGACTATAAATGCCTGCCGCAAAATTTCAGGAAGTCTATTAAGTGAATTTATGAGTAAATAGTTTTATGTGGATAATTTGCGATGTGTGACGTCAGCTGAAGAGGAACTAGTGAGAGCGTATTCGGAGGCTAATAAGGTGCTAAAAAGGCTAATAAAAATGGAAACATGCCTCAGAGATATAGCAATTCGGGAAGAGCAATTTGTCCAAATTGAAGGACCAAATCAATAAGGAATACCCTGGAGAATAAGCTACTAGGTGTAGTAACATTTTAGGATTAATAAAGGATACCGAAAGAGGTTTATTACTGTTAAAAACCTAACGATTATGGTATGCCTAATAAATTGACAAAGAAAACATTGCTTGTTGAGATTTCCATATACTTTGATCCACTAGGTCTGGAATCACTCTACAATAAGAGGGAAATTATTGATAACAGATGCATGGAAACTTAAACGCGCTTCGGATGAAGCACTGTCAATGGAATTTATAGATAAATCTGAAGAATTAACAGGATATTATGTACAAATATCAGTGTTAGCATTCCCACTTAATGTAGTAAGTCAGGAGAGTAAGAATGTGTGATACATAATTTGTGATGCTTCGAAAGTGGTGTATGGAGCGGTCGCTTATGTTTTAAAGTAATCAATGTATTTGTTTAGTAATGTCAAAAGCAAAAGTGACTCACATTAAAGAACGTACATTACCTCAATTAGATTTAACAGCCATTTACATAGGTGTTAAATTAGCTTAGTATGAGAGAAATTGAAGGTGATAAATATTAGCTACACTGTGATTTGGACTGATAATAATAGTAGGTTGGTAGACAGCAACCACCCAGGGAAGTACTACCGTCCTGCCAGATGACTGTGAAACAAAAACCTGTAACTGTTTTGCATGATGGTAGGATTGCTGGTTTCTTTTTCTGTCTCATAAACACGCTAGATAACAGGGATATCTTGCTACTCCTACTTACACTTTGGTCACACTTCACAGACACGCACATGCATATATATATATATACATACATCTAGGTTTTTCTCCTTTTTCTAAATAGCTCTTGTTCTTTTTTATTTCTTCTATTGTCCATGGGGAAGTGGAAAAGAATCTTTCCTCCGTAAGCCATGCGTGTCGTATGAGGCGACTAAAATGCCGGGAGCAATGGGCTAGTAACTCCTTCTCCTGTATACATTTACTAAAAAAGAGAAGAAGAAAAACTTTATAAAACTGGGATGCTTAAATGTGCGTGGATGTAGTGCGGATGACAAGAAACAGATGATTGCTGATGTTATGAATGGAAAGAAGTTGGATGTCCTGGCTCTAAGCGAAACAAAGCTGAAGGGGGTAGGAGAGTTTCAGTGGGGGGAAATAAATGGGATTAAATCTGGAGTATCTGAGAGAGTTAGAGCAAAGGAAGGGGTAGCAGTAATGTTAAATGATCAGTTATGGAAGGAGAAAAGAGAATATGAATGTGTAAATTCAAGAATTATGTGGATTAAAGTAAAGGTTGGATGCGAGAAGTGGGTCATAATAAGCGTGTATGCACCTGGAGAAGAGAGGAATGCAGAGGAGAGAGAGAGATTTTGGGAGATGTTAAGTGAATGTATAGGAGCCTTTGAACCAAGTGAGAGAGTAATTGTGGTAGGGGACCTGAATGCTAAAGTAGGAGAAACTTTTAGAGAGGGTGTGGTAGGTAAGTTTGGGGTGCCAGGTGTAAATGATAATGGGAGCCCTTTGATTGAACTTTGTATAGAAAGGGGTTTAGTTATAGGTAATACATATTTTAAGAAAAAGAGGATAAATAAGTATACACGATATGATGTAGGGCGAAATGACAGTAGTTTGTTGGATTATGTATTGGTAGATAAAAGACTGTTGAGTAGACTTCAGGATGTACATGTTTATAGAGGGGCCACAGATATATCAGATCACTTTCTAGTTGTAGCTACACTGAGAGTAAAAGGTAGATGGGATACAAGGAGAATAGAAGCATCAGGGAAGAGAGAGGTGAAGGTTTATAAACTAAAAGAGGAGGCAGTTAGGGAAAGATATAAACAGCTATTGGAGGATAGATGGGCTAATGAGAGCATAGGCAATGGGGTCGAAGAGGTATGGGGTAGGTTTAAAAATGTAGTGTTAGAGTGTTCAGCAGAAGTTTGTGGTTACAGGAAAGTGGGTGCAGGAGGGAAGAGGAGCGATTGGTGGAATGATGATGTAAAGAGAGTAGTAAGGGAGAAAAAGTTAGCATATGAGAAGTTTTTACAAAGTAGAAGTGATGCAAGGAGGGAAGAGTATATGGAGAAAAAGAGAGAGGTTAAGAGAGTGGTGAAGCAATGTAAAAAGAGAGCAAATGAGAGAGTGGGTGAGATGTTATCAACAAATTTTGTTGAAAATAAGAAAAAGTTTTGGAGTGAGATTAACAAGTTAAGAAAGCCTAGAGAACAAATGGATTTGTCAGTTAAAAATAGGAGAGGAGAGTTATTAAATGGAGAGTTAGAGGTATTGGGAAGATGGAGGGAATATTTCGAGGAATTGTTAAATGTTGATGAAGATAGGGAAGCTGTGATTTCGTGTATAGGGCAAGGAGGAATAACATCTTGTAGGAGTGAGGAAGAGCCAGTTGTGAGTGTGGGGGAAGTTCGTGAGGCAGTAGGTAAAATGAAAGGGGGTAAGGCAGCCGGGATTGATGGGATAAAGATAGAAATGTTAAAAGCAGGTGGGGATATAGTTTTGGAGTGGTTGGTGCAATTATTTAATAAATGTATGGAAGATTGTAAGGTACCTAGGGATTGGCAGAGAGCATGCATAGTTCCTTTGTATAAAGGCAAAGGGGACAAAAGAGAGTGCAAAAATTATAGGGGGATAAGTCTGTTGAGTGTACCTGGTAAAGTGTATGGTAGAGTTATAATTGAAAGAATTAAGAGTAAGACGGAGAATAGGATAGCAGATGAACAAGGAGGCTTTAGGAAAGGTAGGGGGTGTGTGGACCAGGTGTTTACAGTGAAACATATAAGTGAACAGTATTTAGATAAGGCTAAAGAGGTCTTTGTGGCATTTATGGATTTGGAAAAGGCGTATGACAGGGTGGATAGGGGGGCAATGTGGCAGATGTTGCAAGTGTATGGTGTAGGAGGTAGGTTACTGAAAGCAGTGAAGAGTTTTTACGAGGATAGTGAGGCTCAAGTTAGAGTATGTAGGAAAGAGGGAAATTTTTTCCCAGTAAAAGTAGGCCTTAGACAAGGATGTGTGATGTCACCGTGGTTGTTTAATATATTTATAGATGGGGTTGTAAGAGAAGTAAATGCGAGGGTCTTGGCAAGAGGCGTGGAGTTAAAAGATAAAGAATCACACACAAAGTGGGAGTTGTCACAGCTGCTCTTTGCTGATGACACTGTGCTCTTGGGAGATTCTGAAGAGAAGCTGCAGAGATTGGTGGATGAATTTGGTAGGGTGTGCAAAAGAAGAAAATTAAAGGTGAATACAGGAAAGAGTAAGGTTATGAGGATAACAAAAAGATTAGGTGATGAAAGATTGAATATCAGATTGGAGGGAGAGAGTATGGAGGAGGTGAACGTATTCAGATATTTGGGAGTGGACGTGTCAGCGGATGGGTCTATGAAAGATGAGGTGAATCATAGAATTGATGAGGGAAAAAGAGTGAGTGGTGCACTTAGGAGTCTGTGGAGACAAAGAACTTTGTCCTTGGAGGCAAAGAGGGGAATGTATGAGAGTATAGTTTTACCAACGCTCTTATATGGGTGTGAAGCGTGGGTGATGAATGTTGCAGCGAGGAGAAGGCTGGAGGCAGTGGAGATGTCATGTCTGAGGGCAATGTGTGGTGTGAATATAATGCAGAGAATTCGTAGTTTGGAAGTTAGGAGGAGGTGCGGGATTACCAAAACTGTTGTCCAGAGGGCTGAGGAAGGGTTGTTGAGGTGGTTCGGACATGTAGAGAGAATGGAGCGAAACAGAATGACTTCAAGAGTGTATCAGTCTGTAGTGGAAGGAAGGCGGGGTAGGGGTCGGCCTAGGAAGGGTTGGAGGGAGGGGGTAAAGGAGGTTTTGTGTGCGAGGGGCTTGGACTTCCAGCAGGCATGCGTGAGCGTGTTTGATAGGAGTGAATGGAGACAAATGGTTTTTAATACTTGACGTGCTGTTGGAGTGTGAGCAAAGTAACATTTATGAAGGGATTCAGGGAAACCGGCAGGCCGGACTTGAGTCCTGGAGATGGGAAGTACAGTGCCTGCACTCTGAAGGAGGGGTGTTAATGTTGCAGTTTAAAAACTGTAGTGTAAAGCACCCTTCTGGCAAGACAGTGATGGAGTGAATGATGGTGAAAGTTTTTCTTTTTCGGGCCACCCTGCCTTGGTGGGAATCGGCCAGTGTGATAATAATAATAAAAAATAAAGTCTTGCAACAGATACATCATAATAGTAAAATTGTGTATATATTTAACAGAGTTATTGAAATCAATCAAATGCAAAAGAATTATAAAAAATTTTAGTCAACAATTATTAGTCTTTAATCACATACCTGAAGAGGAGAATCCAACTGATTTTTTGTCACGAGGTTTGACACATAATAAATTTGTGAATTCTACGTCATGGATTAAGGGACTGAGTTGGGGAGTTAATAAAAGTAATTGGCCAGGACAAAAGGCACATATTGTATCTACTGAAATTACGGAGACTACTGCTCCATTAATTTGTCCCATTAGATAATAAGATTGATAGATATTCTTCCTTACCTAAACTTTTTAATGTAGCTCGATTGCTGTTTAAATTTAAAAATAAAATGAATGTTTCCTATAATAATCAACATCCTCTAAAATACTGGATCAATAGAGTCCAAGAGAAAATGTATTGTGAGCAGATATAATTGTTAGTAAAAGGAAGAAATGTAAAAGGTTCAATAATAGATAAGGGTTATATATAAAAGATGATGAGATTATAGAGGAAGGCTGCAACATGCTGAAGTGGGCGATCTGACAACCTTAATTATTCTGAATTCACAAATAATTGTTATGCATGGAGGTGTATAAGACACTTTAAATTACATTAGAGACACTTTCTGCATTCTTTAAGGGCGGCAAAGTGTAAATAAGTGTACTAAATCTTGTGTAATATGTCGTCGAGTTGGCCAAGGGACAATGTGTAATTGTCAAGGCCACTTTTTGTAATGGGTGTTGAGAATAGTGGTCCAGTTACCTTAACTAGAAATCCTAGATAGTGTTCATCTAGAAGTGGTGCAGGACTCTTCTGTTTAGCAGTTTATACAACTAATTCGAAAAACTGCAGCTGGGAGATCCTGCAAAAGAGTAATAATTCCATATAATGCCACTAATTTTGTAGCAGGTGCGCAATATTTGATGGAGTTACAAGAGAATATTATTGCTCAGTCTCTGTTACCCCGGCAATGATGCATCTAAACGTTTATCATCCCCAGAGCTCCTGGCAAGGTGTTAGTAGACCTGGATAATCGAATAAATAATCATCCCCTGACATCAGTGACACTCCTGATGTAGATATAATAACACCGAATTTAATATGTGCATAAAAATTGAAAGCTGTAATGAAAATTATAATAATGAAGAAACATTGTGGGATGAATATAATAATAATATAATAATAATTGATCTAATGTGTGGTACAAAGAATATCTTCTCACTACACGGGAACATTTCTGTGGTGCGTCAGAAGCTGTAAATTGGGAAAATATTCAACCGAGTGATTGTGTACTGGTTGATCCAGACCATCATCAAACGTTGTATCCGCTGGGAGGTTAACATTATACCCAGACTCACAAAGTGTTGTTAGGAATGTCTCTGTGTTGTGTCGTGGTCACAAAAGTGTATGTGTTATCAATAACTGATGATCTAAGGGAAAGTGACACGATGAGTGTAACTGAAGTTAGCGCTGACCAAGAAATTCAAAATTAAGAAGTCATTATTATAGCCCACTAAGAGAGCAGCAACTCAAGCTCAGGTCTACTAAGACCTCCGCTCAGCTGCAATTTGGAAAATTTTCATACTTTACCTATGACTTAAATTGGTAGGGATAATAATGTTTATATAATAATGCACATGTGTAATGTTAGTGTGACTTTTAGAAGGTTATAAGTCACAGAGAATGAATATATTTCCTAAAATTTCCTTATTTAATGTAATAAGGTAAGTAAGGAAAGTGGATTTATTGTAATGCTGAAGGCATTAATATTCTAATAAGGCAAATGTGTTACACACCCAGAAATATAATTAAATTCAAATAAATATGTGTGTACAAGAAAGGAGAGTGAGAGGAGGGAAGATGAAAATGCTGGTTCGTGAATGTTTCCCTAATTTTGTAGAGCTCTTTAGTAAAGAATGAAATAGAAATAGCTAGTGATTGGACAACTGAAAATGCGACATGGATGCTGTGACTTAGACGCCATATTGTCTACTAGAGCGTAGACAACACAACAGGTAAGATTACAACACAACAGGTAAGGTCACAACACAACAGGTAAGATTACAACACAACAGGTAAGGTCACAACACAACAGGTAAGGTTACTTGACATGATTAATTTTTTAGTTAATCATTCTGTGGGAGGCATTAGAATATACCAACAATGTAATATATTGGTAATGTAATAATTTATGTATCCAATATGAAATAAAATGATTAATAATTGTAACTACGTATACAAAACAAAACACTTTAATAAGTCAAGTCCACTTCAACTATTCATAATTATACAGTCCACTAGTCAGTTTTTCCTGAATTAAATTTTCATAACAAATATACAGAAACCATATATTCCTAATATAGGTTCCTGGAGATAGCTGGGGAGCTGAGATAGCTGGGGAGCTGAGATAGCTGGGGAGCTGAGATAGCTGGCATCAAAGATGAGACATTGTTTGCGACCCCAGGGTCCCTAAATTCAACAAGTCTCTAGGATACATCAACTTCTTTAAGTTACACTCTAAATTCTATGTATTCATGAGTTCTCCCACAAGTGTGGATGTTATATTAATTTTGAGATTGTCTTCTCGTGAAGATCCCCCGTTTGATCCGATTAAAATTTTCAAGGTAGTTGTACTGTAACTGGGGCAGGATTCTTGAAATTATCGGCACAGGAAGGGGCTCTAGGACTGAAAACCGAGTGTGAAACCGATTCCCAGCTTCTTGCAATGAATCCGATTACTCTCATAACACTGTGCTGCTTGGCTTCCAAAGTTCATAAAAGGTGCCTAATAATTCGACGACGGTGGAAACTGAAATTCAAGTTACGTATATCGGCATCTTCTGATAATATGTGTAAAACTGTGCGATTCTCTTCTCCTGTTTAATCGCTGTAAATATTTCTGAACTTTTTCAGAATTGCTCATGCATTTTATGGCCAGAATAGTGTCAATTAAATTTCGTTAGCTTCATTCCTCTGCTAGACTTTCACTTGTTTGTTAAACATACACGTCGACTTTTCATTCCACCCACTGACTCGAATGATATTGCTGACGGCTGATACACTTGAAGATTATTGGTATGAGCAACAAATGATCACAAGGGCGAAGAGAGCTGAACAGTTACTGGAAATGGAGAAAAGAAACACTGAAACCACATCAATAATAAATATGCAGCCCCAGAGCCCTAAGGTCATTAAAGAAGTCATTGAACCGGCGATTAGTGATAAGACCGAGCCACGTATAATTGTTATGGAGAAGAAACAGTCCTCAACCCCGCTCAAGAGAACCCTGGGGGGGAATGGGATTATTTCTTCTTTTTCAGCCTACAGGGACGGAGTGCCAGTGACAGGAAAGGTGGACTGCAAGGACATCTATGAGCCTGTCAACATCCTCAACGACCCTATACAGACTGATGGAGATGATACGACAACACAGGAATGGAGCGGTACCAGGGCCATCCTGGAGCCCAGGCGCTACTTCAAGGGAGCATGGGCAACGGTGGAATCACTGCAACTAAATGATGGGACACTGCAGGATCTACCTTTCAGATGTGTGTCTGAAAAAAAACACAGTGCTGGAGAAGGTGAGTGATCCTTTGCCTGCCTTAGACCCGTCCCACCGCCCTTCCCGAATCCTTAATAAGAAAGAGAATAAAGCCACTAGCATTCTTAGACAATTATATAGAGAATATGACTATGTCTTTTCTTTGCTTGAGGTTCTTCATGCTCACCCTTTCCTTCTTCTTCAGGTTAGGGCGGTAGTGTTTAGACCTGGTTGACAGTAGGTTCTCTTCCATTTCCTGGATCTTTTTGTGTAGGCCGTGGAGTTTCTTAGCTGGTTCTGAAGGCAGCCATGGCGCTTTCATATATTTCTGCGTCGTCTGGGCTTGCTCTCTTCTCCTGCTTCTGTTTGGTCTCCCTTCCATATCCTGTTGGAAAGCCTGTTCAAATTTCTCATTCATTAGTTTTTCTAACTGGTCACATGTTTTCTTTATATGTCTTACCCTGGTTAGTCGACCTGGAGGTCCTGGCACAAAGGAAAGTCCTTTACTAAGGACTCTTTCTTCTTCCTTTGTCAGCACCACTTCCGAGATTACAAACCGTTTGGGTTTGGGTAGGGTTGGTTTGGGTATCTCCAATTCTGGTTTGGGTTGTACCCGTATCCCGGTGGACCCCCCCAAAACCCGTTCCAATCCCCGTAAATATTTCTTCTGTAATTATTCTTATATTTATTATAATAAGTTTTTTATAGGGTTTTTGAGGACCAGTGTTTTTCTGATTCTTATTAGTGTTCTTATTCTTACTTTCTGCATTAGTTTTTTCACTAGTTTCCTGTTTATTCTCTTTAGCATTCTCTGTTTTATTCTCTGTATTTATTACTTGTTTCTTATTTGTCATACGTGGTTTTTTGTTCTTCCCCCCAGTAATTTTAGGTGTTACCTGTTTACCTATTTCTAGCAGTGTTACCCTCTCTGCTAGGATCTTCAGAGACTTGGCAATAGAGGCTAGATCTGTGGGATCTGGGAAGCTCACTGCAGGGGTTACATCAGGTACTAGTTCCGGTTTTGCTTGGGTTATTTCGGGAACTAGTTGGTTACCTAGGATAACTGGGTTTACTTGCTGTTGCTGTGACGTTGGCTGTTCTGCGTTGTCCACATCAAGCACTTGTTGCCAGAGTTTGACCAGGGAGTCGAAAGTGTTCTCCTCTTTATTCTTTTCCTGTTTACTGTTGGAAAACTCAAGTAAGGGAGGGTTAGGGTTAGGACGTTTTCTGGATTGTCTGTTAAAATCCAGTGCTAAGGTGCAGATGTCCTTAGCAATCTCGTCTCCAAATTCCTGCACTCCATTCCTGTGCTCCATTCCTGTTTTGTTGTATCATCTCCATCAGTCTGTATAGGGCCGTTGAGGATGTTGACAGGTTCATAGATGTCCTTGCAGTCCACCTTTCCTGTCACTGGCACTCCGTCCCTGAAGGCTGAAAAAGAAGAAATAACCCATTCTTCCCCAGGGTTCTCTTGAGCGGGGTTGAGGACTATTTCTTCTACATAACAATTATACGTGGCTCGGTCTTATCACTAATCTCCGGTTCAATGACTTCTTTAATGACCATAGGGCTCTGGGACTGCATATCTGTTACTGGTGTGGTTTCAGTGTTTCTTTTCTCCCTCTCCAGCAACTGTTCTGCCTTTCTCGCCCTTGTGATCATTTGTTGCTCATACCAATAATCTTCAAGTGTATCAGCCGTCAGCAATATCATTCAAACAATTAGTAGGATAAAAAAGGCGTTGTGTGTATTTAACAACCAAGTGGAAGTCTAGCAGAGGAAAGAAGCAGATTTCCTAAACCCAACTACGCGTTTCTGTGGCTTGCACCACGTCATCAGGTTGGTTTGTAGGAGAAATCTCTTCCTTGCCGACCCCACTTGTACTTTATTGAAAAAATTGAACGAACGAACGAACGAAAGTTCAGGTAAGATCCCAATGGGATGTGCGGGGAAGACGGGACAGACGAAGAATAGCGCTGGAGAGGAATGTTCTTGGTCGTAGAAATAGAGCAGCTAAGGCGATCTCAGCAGCTAAGGCGATCCTGGGACAGACTTGAGAACAGGAACAGAGAGGCTCAGTCGCGTTGGTCTTGTAGCAGTAGGTTAGTCACAGGGCGAGGTAGGCAACGATCATAACTGTGGTGAGTTGGAGAGGTGGCATCTACGTTGAGATATGCGGGTTTTTGCTTGTCCTAGCCCCCGGTCTTGGATCCACTTTGAAGTCGCCGGAATGCAGGTTTTGATTGGAGAATACACTCGATCGTATGAGTTTTGTCGGTGCCAAGGTCTTCTAATAAGTGGGTTACAGTTTGTTGGTCACATATAGGGGCAACGGTATATTTCATAGTCCCATGTTTGATCTGATAGACTGCCAGGGCGGCAACCGGTGATATGAGTAGTGAGTTACTTGTGTAAATGGTGAGAGGGCCAGTGGATCTGATCGGTTGTTCCTCTTCTGCAGGTTGAGGTGACTCAATAAGTAAAGGTGGTTGTGTCAAGGCTTGCTTAGTTGATCGTGATTGTGGCGAAGGTAGGGCTGATGCTTCAGGAGGTGTAGTGCTGGAAGTCAGAGGCAGCTCCTCTTTGGTGGAAGAAATGTGAGTGCTGTCATTGGTGGATTCAGTGCGCGAATCTTCGGCATCTTCAAGAAGCAAGTCCTGCATATCGTCGGGAGCAGCGGAGCTAACGATTTTAGGAATGATATTCAAAATGTCGGCAGAAGGAGGGCATTCAGGAACGGGCATGGAGTTCATTGTGAAGAGGTTGTTGATGGTCTAGTTGAAGGAGCCAGGGTGTGCTTCGTTGTGCATGTGAGCAAACATCATGCAGTAATAAATTTTGGTGATGTCTTCAGGTAATGGGGAGGAGGTGGCGGTAGGTGGCTGTTGTTGAGTTGCTTGTAGGATCTTGATAGGGGTTGTCTGGAGCTTTGCAATAGCTGTATAAGTTGGGGAATGAACAGTTGTCTTCTTAATGTCGTTCTTTATTTTCTGGGTAAGTACTTCTTTTCGTAGAGGGCACTTAGCAGCAAGGGTATGATGAGTGCCTTTGCAGTTGAGGCAGGTAGGAGTGGTAGTGGTGGTACAACATTCCTTGTAGTCATGGCCATCTTTGCAACAGTTAGTGCAGTATTTATTACCTTTCTGGGGACAGTCAGGTGTTGAATGGTGATAGTAGCAGGTCCAGCATGGCGAGATGTAGGCGAAACGTTCGGGTTCTATGTGACTTGGATGGATATGATAGTAGGAGATGGCTAGGCCATCAGACAGTGCTCTAGTGAGACCTACGTCTCACCTCCTGGCGCTATATAAGGCTCCATCCTGTCACTTCAATTCCATATTGTTTCAGACTATGGAACAATGCTCTTCTCCAGACTGAGGGACTGACCACCTCAAAACTTTAAGGGTGGTGGACTGATTACATCGTCTTCAAGTCTCTTCTGCTTCTCTCAACTTTTCTGTACTCGACTGAAGAAGCCAACTGTGTAGGCGAAACGTTTCGAAATAAAGATACCTAACTGTTGCATATGTGTCTTACCTAACAACCTGTCGGTATTTTATACCATTTTAATGTTCAAATAATGAGTTTGTCCAATCGTTTGACAAAAACGGAACGTTTCGCCAGCAAGAAAGGGGAAGGACAGATGGTGAACTCTCGGTCCCTGAGTCTTCATAGAGGTGTCGTCCATCAGTTTTGAAGCTTCATGATCGTTAGTACAGACGACAGTAAATGAGTCTTTCGTCGAGTGGATAGCTGTAAATTTGACCTGCAGGCAGGTCTTTACAGTGGTAGCTAGGGCAAGCTTAGTAGATTCATTGATTACTCCACTGTTACGCTTGATCCTTACACGATTTGCAAGCATCGTGAGGGAGTGGGCCGAACGAAAAGGGAACCACTACATCAACACGACCTGGACGCACATCAACGAACGACACATTGCGGCCTAAAAAGTTGAACGAACGAACGAAAGTTCAGGTAAGATCCCAAATGGGATGAGCGGGGAAGACGGGAAAGGCAGGCTCTTCTGTTGGGACTCGGGTGGGTGAGTGGGGAAGTGTGGACAGACGAAGAATAGTCGGTGAGAGGAAGGTCTTAAGTTGTAGATGAAAGAGCCAGGGCTAAACCCAGCTACGTGGCACTGCGAGGCAGTGTAGAGAGGGCATGTTGAGGACATAGTGGAGAGAGCAGACTGCAGACAGTGCTCGCTGGCTGATATGCTTCAGGCTGAGGTGAAGAGCTGGTTTGGACGTCAGGTGTCGGGAGGCTCACGTTATGTTGCGGAAGTGAACGAACGAAAGTTCAGGTAAGATCCCAAATGGGATGAGCGGGGAAGACGGGACAGACGAAGAATAGTGCTGGAGAGGAGTGTTCTTAGTTGTAGAAATAGAGCCAGGCTTAACCCAGCAGCTAAGTCGATCGTGGGACAGACATTGAGAAGTGACGAGTTTGTCCAGCCGTTTGACGAAAACGGAACGTTTCGCCAACAAAAAAGGTGAAGGGGAGATGGTGAACTGTCGGTCTCTGAGGGTTTTCATAGAGATGTCGGCCATCAGCTTTGAGGCTTCATAATCTTTCGTCTTTCGTCGAGTGGATGGCTGTAAATTTAACCTGTAGACAAGTCTTTACAGCGGCAGCAAGGGCAAGTTTATTAAAGTCATTTATTACTCCACAGTTGAGTTTGATCCTTACACGGTTTGCTAGCATCATGAAGGAGTAATGATGATTAACGATGATTATAGGTTCCCCTCCCCGACGGGGATCGAAGAAACACTTCTTGAGGTGAGGAGCGACTGTGTCTTACGAGAGTCTGTCTCTGCGGAAGTGTATGTATGTATAATGTTCGCCAAGACCGTAGTCCTGGCATGGGTCTCAATCTTGCGATGACCCGTTTGTGGCTCCCGAGGGAGAAAGGTTTCTACAATGATACGACGTATGCTGCTCAAGCACTCTTCTGGTCAGTTCAACTGGTGCATCTCATAAGCGACAACACCGTATGTACTTTTAACTATGGACACTAGCGGGTCATCGCAAGATTGAGACCCGTGCCAGGACTACGGTCTTGGCGAACATTATACACACGAGGAGGAGGATATGTCGTTATCACAGGTAACAGCTTGTCGGGTTCGTTGACTCTATGGTACACTAGTGTGGCCGCAGTCATCTCTGGGTCCTCTTCGGGAGGGAATATCACTCCTAGTTGCCTGCAGAGTGTCTCAGTAACTTCGCACTCCAGAAGATAATGTGTTAGGGGTCGCTGGACAACGTGCTGACAGTACTGGCACATCTCCTCAGCCTTGTCTACCATCATCTTGGCTGTGGGAAAGCCCAAACGAAGCCGATGGATGGCGGTACACTGCGCTCTGGCCCAGCTTCTATCATATGGAGGGGGTTCTTCCTGAGTCGCTGCTCGGTACCACTGTTGAGATGGGGTATCACCTAAGACCTCCCCCATAAGTTTCATGGCTCTGGCAGCCACTAGTTTGGTCTGTCGTAGGCTGATTGGGACAGTAATCCCAACATGTGGATAGTCTGTTGCTGCCTTGGCTGCATCATCTGCCGCCTCATTTCCACGGATGCCAGCATGACTGGGGATCCAGTTCAATATCGATCTGTTACCCTGAACTTCTAAGGTTGTCATTATGCTCAGGATCGATGTGATGAGGTGAACATTGTCCTGTGGGTGAGGATGGGAGAGGGCATTGATTGCAGAGGTGGAATCAACATGTATGACAGGTCGGAGTCGATATCGTAGGGCATGTGGCAATGCCTGCTGAATCGCCACCAGCTCAGCTTGAAGGATCGTGCAGTGGTCAAGGAGTCGCCAGCCTTGTGTGTGACCATTGTGGTAGAGTCCAGCTGCTGCTCTCTTCCTGTCAGGGTCGACAGAACCATCTGTGAAATACACTGCACATGTGCCTCCCTCTGCCAGTGCCATGCTCGTCTCAGCATGATTGCTGAGGGTGTCTTGACTGCAGAGACGCTTAGAGATGGGTAGCTGCATGATGCAGACATCGGCTGGATCTGGGCGCCAGGGAGGTGGTGGATGGTACCCAGCAACAGGAAGGTCACAACTCTTCTCAATGAGTAGTTGTATAGGCAGCAGCTTCCGCCCAGCAGCACAAAACGAGCGAATCCAGGAGTAGTCCGTGAAGAGTGTGGGATCTTGTGTCATGGTTGTTAATATCCGTCTCCTTAGTGGGGTACCTTGCTGCCGGTGCAGAATCGTGGCCACTTTGCAGGCGTTTATGTATCTTACTCTATCAGCCAAGGAAGGAAGCCGGGCCTCAGATCTGAGACATACTGTGTTGGTCCAGATGGGGGCCCCAAGCATAGTTCTTATCGCCTGATTTTGTACGACCTCCACCCTATGCCTGCTCTGCGGGAAGAGATGAGCTAACGCCGGTGCACCGTAGTCAATGAGCGAGCGTATAGCTTGTATATAGTACAAGCGAAGTACATCTTTGCTTGCCCCTGCACGGTGCCTCGTCATGGCGTTGAGTCTGAGTAAAGCACGTGACCTGACATACTCGGCCTGTTTCTGAAAGGTCAGCTTTTTATCAATGTAGATTCCCAAGTACAGGTAGGAGCCTGTCCACTCAAGTTCTATATCCTGAATACGTAATCTATTCACAGGATCTGGTCCCTTGAACATCATTGCAAGAGATTTCTCGGCCGAGATCTTGAGGCCTAGTTCTTTGCAAGACTGCGTAATTAGGTCCATAGCTCTCTGAGCCTGTCGTTCTAAATTGCCTTTCCCATTCACTACGAGTGCAAGATCATCAGCATAGCTGAGGAGCTGTGTGCCACTATGAAAGGGAAGGCTCACAAGTTCCTGCATAAGGATGTTAAACAGGATAGGACTGAGCACACTTCCTTGTGGCGTACCGTTTTCCAGGGTTTTAAAGGAAGAGTAATGTCCCTGAATGCTGACACAAGCCTGCCTGCCCCTAAGGTAGGACTCTATCCAGGCCAGGAGGCGTCCTTTGATTCCCTTCCGAGTTAGTATTGCCAAAATTGCTGTGGGGCTGGAAACTCAAATGCCTTCTCAAGGTCGAGGTAGACGACGATAATCGGTTTTTTGTTACTATCAGCAATCTGGCTAAGTAGAGTGGTTATGCACTCTGCTGTACCCACTCCTTTGGTGAAGCCAAATATGTGATGATGAGAGGGTCCAAGCTTCCATAGGAGGCGGTTTAACACCATCCTCTCAGCAGTCTTGGCTAAGCAGCTGGTCAGCGATATGGGTCTCATACTGCCTGGGTCCTTGGGCTTTGGAATTGGTACGATGGTAGCTTTCTTTCAAGCTGCTGGGAGTGTCCTGTCCCTCCACGACTTGTTAATGACGTCTAGTATGGCCTCCCATCCACTCTGCCCAGCCCGTGCAATCATGGAGTACGTAACACCATCGATGCCCGGGGCAGTGTCACCTGTGTTCTTAATGGCACATCGGAGTTCCAAGTCCGTGAGGTCTTCATCAGTCACATCTTCCGACTCACATGCAGCTTGTATCGGTAGCTGGCGCTGTGGCAGAAGATCCGTCTGTATATTCCGGATGACCTGTGGGAGCTGAGTGGAGGCTCCCCCGGAAATGAAAAGTTCCACTAGTTTCTCAGCTTCCTGGGGTGGGTTCGGGTGTGCTGGTGGCCTCGGCTTGCTCTTGCCAGATGCTATGTTGAGCTTGCCCCATATCTCAGATAAGGCGGTGTGATGCCCGAATGTTGAGCACCACTCCAGCCATTTCTCAGTTTTTACTCTGAGAGAGACTCTGCGGAAGTGAACGAACGAACGAACGAACGGACGAAAGTTCAGGTAAGATCCCAAATGGGATGAGCGGGGAAGACGGGACAGACGAAGAATAGTTCTGGAGAGGAGTGCTCTTAGTCGTAGAAATAGAGCCAGGGCTTAACCCAGCAGCGATGGCGATCGTGGGACAGATACTGAGAAGAGAAATTCAGGCTCTTCTGTTGGGACTCCGGTGGGGTAAGCGGGGAGGAAGGGATATGCAACGTTTAGCGCTAGAGAGGAGCATAGAACTGGGCCATGTCTTATCCCAAAAGCTATGGCGACCGTGGGTCAGAGAATGGTACCTGTCATAGAAGGTACCTGTCAGCGAATCCAAGCTTATTTGTAAACAGGGTTAGGAGCAGGATCATGCAAGGAGTAGAAAAGGTTTTGTTGGTTTGTGGGTCTGCGAATGTCTTCGTCTAGGAGAGAGGTCCAGTAGTCATGTCGTGTCTCAAGTTTGTCTATCTGTCTGTCACTGAGCGTCTTCCAGTACAGATTCAGTGCAGGGATGTTTAATTGGGCATGGGGAGACTCGCTTGTGGCGAAGTCCTCCCATCTGACATCAAGCACCCAGCGCAGCGCCTTGTTCTGGACACACTGCAGTTTAAGTAAGTTTGTTTTTGCTGCAAGAGAGAGGGCTAGAGGAGAGTAAGTTATCAGAGGACGTATTAGGGATTTGTAGAGGGTAGTTTGGTGCGTTGAGAGGCTTGTTTTAGCTTGTAGAGGCCCGCAAGAGCCTTACTAGCTATTGCATGCCTTGAGTGAATGTGTCCGTGTAAACGAAGAAGGTAGTCAAGATTAACGCCAAGGACAGTGACAGATTGTGTGATGGGGATGTAAGTGCGGGTGTCAGCTGTTCTGAGCTCGACAGGTAATGGAGGATCACGTTTCCTGTAGTTAAAATACGTAATGCTGGATTTAGCTGCATTGGTTTTGATCCTCCATTTTTGTTCCCAGATGGCTATCCTGTCGACCTCATTTTGTGTTTTGTGTGTGAGTGTATCTATATTGGCATGAGTGATAAGTTGTGTAATGTCGTCTGCATAGGCTAGTGTGATGGAGTTGTGGTACACAGGTGTTGGAATGTCGTTAGTGTATAAAATGTAGAGGGTAGGGGAGAGGACAGATCCCTGGGGTACTCCGGCATTTAGTGTGAAATAGTCAAAGTAACAGCCTTGGAATTTGATTCTCATGGTACGGCCGTCTAGGAAGTTGCAGAGGAGTTTACGAGTATTGAGAGGCAGGTTGAAGTTAGTGCAGAGTTTGTACTTGAGCCCTTCGTGCCAGACAGTGTCAAAAGCTTTCTCAACGTCTTTTGCAACAAGGGCTGTCCTGTTTCTTTGTTTTGTGTTTATGTGGATGTAGTTGAGAATGATGTTAATGACATCCTGTGTGGATCTGTGTTCTGAAGCCAAACTGGCCATCAGAAAGTAGAGAATTGTGTTCCAGGTATCTGCGAAGGCGATGATTGATGAGTTTTTCAAAGAGTTTTCCTAAAGTTTCGAGGAGGCTGATAGGGCGATATTTCTAGGGTCAGAGTGGTCTTTATTGGGTTTAGGAAGGAGGATAGCAGTAGCAGCTTTGAAGAGGGAAGGGAAGTATCCAGAAGCAAGGGAGGCATTGAGGAGGTTTGTGTAGGCAGTAATGATAGAGTCAGGAAGGTGTTTCAGGATAATATGATTTAGGCCAGAGGCACCAGGGGCCTTGGGAGGAAGGTGTCTGAGGAGAGGTTTAACGTCTGTGTTGGTGAAAGGAGTGTCAAGTTCTTGGGAGGAGGTAAGAGAGTCCAGATGGATGTGGTTGTCTGGTGTTGTTTCGTGTGTGTGTGTAGTGTTCCAGTGTTCTATGTTCTGAATGTGTTGAATAGAGTTAGGGTGGGGTGGGTGAGGGTGGAAGATGTTCTCCCAGATGTGTTTGAAGATGTTAGTAGCAGCCTGCGGGTCTGAGATGTGTGTGTTGTTCTGGGTGATGTGTTTGAATTTGTTTGTGGGAGTGGTGCCTCTGATTTTTTTGATAAAGTTCCAGAAGGCCTTGGTGTTTTTGATACGCTGTTTGTCCGGTTGTTGTATGAGCTGTGACCAGTGATTGTTGTGGTCTTGGTCTAGACTGTGTAGAATGTTGTTTCTGAGGTAAGTGAGATCTAATCGGGCTTGATTAAATCTATGTGTGTTGTAGAGAAAGCGGTTGTGGTAACAGATAATTAGTCTTCTTGTTCTGAGTGACGGTTTGAAGGAATAATGAGTGGTGTGGGTTTTCTTTGGTATTGCGGTGTTGGCTGCTTGTGAAATGGTGTCTTGGATGAAAGCAAGTTGAGTGTTAATGTCAGAGATGGGTTTGTTGTTGTAGTCATAGGTGAGGTTAGTATTATCTGTGCTGTTTGAAGGCATTCTAGTCAGCGTTCTTGTAGGAGAAGGAAGGTGTGGCCTGGATGAGGATAGGGTTGGAGGAGATGTATAAGATGACGGGAATGTGATCAGAGCCTGTAATAGGGCCGGGTGATATGTAGTGTTGAAAGAGAGAGCTGGCTCGGTTTGCCAGAATGATGTCTGGTTTGCCTTGGCCAGTGTGATTGTAGAAAGTGTTGAAGTTTGGGCCGAGATGAATTAGGTGTTTATGGTTTGTGAAGTTGAGTAATTGGTGACCAAGTTGGTTGTTACTGGTGTGATGAAAGGCGGTGTGTTTGACATTCATGTCAGCTAGTAGGTATGTTGGTGTGTTGGTGTAGTTGAAGACTAAGGAAAGATCGTGTATGCTGAGAATAGTGTTTGGGCGAGCATAGGTGGTGAAAAAGATAAAGGGACTAAGGTGGGTGTGTATTCTGACTGCAAGACAGTGTTAGTGAATAAAAGGGATTGGGAGAAATTCGTGTCTTATGTTGGAATTGACAAGGATGGCAACACCATCGTGGGGATCATAGGTTGACTGTAGTGCAGTATAACCATAATGGCGGATACGTTGAGGGGCTTTGAGGCAGGTACTGTTTAGCAAAACAATATCTGGGCTCTCTGCTTCAAGGAGCTCGGCCAGTAGGTGTCTAATTGTAAAGTAAGAACGTACGTTGAACTGAATCACTTTTAACATGATTTAATGGTTTCGTCATAGCAAAGTTTATGTCGGGGGAGGAGTTTGGATTAAAACCCGTGATAGTGGTGCCATCAGTGGATGTGTGTTTGTAGGTGCTACGGACCCGTTTCCTGGAGGGGGAGGAAGAGATGGATCTGTTGTTATGTTCTTTGGTCTGTCTGTCAGAAGTTGGGGCAGGTTTAGGTTTGAGTGCATTTTGTCTGGAGGAGGTGGAGTTGGTCCTGGATGAAGTTTTGGTTGTGGTGGAGGAGTGGGCGAAGGTAGATGCAGAGGAAGAGGAAGCTTTGGTAGGGGATGAGGAAAAGGAAGCTATGGTAAGGGATGAAGAAGTGGAAGCTTTGGAAGGGGATAAGGAAGTGGGTAAGGAAGTGGGGGGAGGGGTGGTCGTAGCAGCAGCAGTAGGGGTGTTGGTGGGATGTGTGGAAGTAGTGAAGAGGGGTAGGGGAGGAGGAGAGCTGGTGGGAGTAGGAAGTGGGGGGGTGGGAGAGAGGGAGGAGGGAGAGGTTGTAGGAGGCTTAGAAGAGAAGCAGGAAGGAGGGATAATTGAAGAAGGAAGATTGTTAGCAGACAAGATTAGGTTAAGAACATGTGAGTAGTCTGATTGGTAAGCTTGAGAGATTACCATCGCAGAGTGGGCAGCAGTGGAGAGTTGACAGTTAGTTTTGTAGTCTAGTGTGGGTGTAGGTGTAGAACGAGAAGTGCTTGTAGTCTGTGTGTTGGTGTTTGATGTGTGTAGAGTAGAAGAGGTAGACCAAGTGCGTGGGGAGGCCCAGGCATTGGGGGTAGGGGAGGGAGGTATGGAAGGGGAGGGAAGTGCAGGGAAGGGGTTGGGAAGAGAGGGAGGTTGGCTTGCTCTGAGGGAGGAGATAATATGCTTTCTAGAAGGGCAGGAATTTGCAACTGCAGTGTGTGACTGCCGCAGTTAGAACATTTAAGGGGGAGGTTGCAAGTATTCCAGAAGTGGCCAGTTGCTGAACATCTGGAGCAGACTTGTGTAGATATGCATGTGTTTTTGTCGTGGCCGAATTTGTAGCATTTAAGACATTGTGTGATTGGATGGAAGTTCGGAGTGAAGAGAGAGTTTGGAGGAATGCGGATGGTCTTGACAAAGATTCCTTGACTGAAGAGTGTAGAGGCGTCAGCAGGAGTAGAACAGCGTATTTTGAGAATGGTAGAGTTTTCAGGTCTGTAAATATCGTCAACAGAGACCTTGTTCTTAGTACTGATATCTTTTATTAAGTCTTCTTTGTCTGTGTCATAGGCTGTCAGGAGAGAGTAGTCTACGTGTTTAGCAATGACTGTGCTTTTGGCACGATGCTCAGGAGTCCAACTAATGGTGAAGCCTGCGTTGAGAAGATTTTGTCTGGTATCGGTTGAGGTGTACGTTTCGTAGGAATGTTTGTCAAGAAGAAGTTTGAAGCCTGAGTTGGTTTTGAAGACTTTAAGTTAAGGTGCACCAGTGATCTGATATAATAAATTTTCAGAACAGATAGTGGCATCAGGATTAGAGAATTTGAGGTTTAGCGAGAAGGAATTGGATTTAGAAGAAGCAGAGGCAGGTGTGGGCGGTTGGGGGAGAGTGGAAGGGGGTGGGAGGTGGAAGGCAACAAAGGCATCGTCTAATTACGAAAAGATGTAATTGACGGTGACAATCGGCCAAAAAGTGAGAGTACTCAGCTAGGCAAGTACGTGTAAGTAGACACACGTACTTGCCTGGCGCAGGACACTGAGAAGGTGAACTGTAGCTTGATGGAGCACTGTATATCCTGAGTGGCGGCGAGACTGGCTGTATGGCGTGCAGTCAACAGGCGAAGAGAATTCAGGCAGCAACAGGCTTCCTGCCCTTGGGTAGGCAACCACCGACGCACCAATCCTGATGGTGGAGAGGACGACGAAGGTCCAGCAAGTACTACTCTAAGCGAAGTCTCTCTCAACGCAAGGTAATTCGAGAGAGGCAAGATCGTCGATGTGTGAGTGATGTGTTAGGTAAGCACACCACTAGCTAAGTCACAAACGAGCATTGCAGCACCGTGATTGACTGAGGTCTGTCTCGGTGTGAAACAGCAAGAAATCTCGACACCCGCCTCAATGAACACATTTACGCATGTAGGAACGATAACTTGAACAACGCCTGTGTACAACACCGAAATTCCACCAATCATCTCATGAAATTTAGAGACGCCCAATTAGTGATCAAAGAAACTAATTTCCGCAGACGCAAGTGCCTCGAATCAGCACTGATCGCTGTTTCGAATACAATTAAACAAAACAACGGCAGCTTCACCATCTCTGAGGTCTTAGCAAGAATCCTCCTAACAGTAAACCCTGCCATCACATAGTCTCTCCTGTTATACTACACTAAGCACATTACAGAGAGTGAACACTGAAACAGGCTGCCTCTATCCAGTCTATATTTGTCCAACCTATTTTTTATGTTACCCAAGTAATAGCTTTTGAATCCTTTTACTCATGTACGAATTAATTGCTCTATCATATTGTATTACTACTACTACTACTACTACAACTTTTGTCACTACTAACCATACCCCGGCCGGGATTGAACCCGCGGTCAGAGAGTCTCAAAACTCCAGACCGTCGCTTTAGCCACTAGACCAGCTAGCCATTTTGTCACTACTACTACTACCACTAGAATTGCACCTCACTCTGAGCCAATATATACCCTCTGTGTCCATGTATTGTTTGTAATGGCTTGATAAAGCTCCTGGAGAGCGAAACGTTGCCACAATAAAATGTCACATTAGTTGCACTTGTGTCCTTTTACTTCTGTTACTTATACTTCTTGAGATAAATCCAAGTAATCTGTTGGCCTAGTTGCGCACACTGAGGCACTGCTGTCTTGGCTTTAGATTTCTGCTCACCATGACTCCCAAGTCCTTTTCACATTCTGTTTGATCAAGCTCTACTTCACCTAGATTATAGCTTCGAGGGTTGTTTTCATTACCAAGGGCTAGTACCTTACACTTATCGACATTGAACTTCATCTGCCATTTTTCAGACCAGGACATTAATTTGTCCAAATATTATTGGAGTTCATTGCTATCCTCCTCAGAGTGAATTATACTGCCTATCTTTGTATCATCAGCAAACTTACTCATGTCACTCGTAATCCCTTCATCAAGGTCATTAATGTAAATTATGAACAAGAGAGGGCCTAAAACTGATCCTTGTGGAACGCCACTAGTGACTAATCCTCATTCAGATTTCACTCCATTAATGGCAACTCTCTGCTTTCTATTGGTAAGCCATGCCTCTATCCATGCTAGAACTTTACCTCCTATACCATGAGCTGCCACTTTTTTCAAGAGTCTCCTGCGAGGTGCTCTATCGAAGGCTTTACTAAAATCCAAATAAACAATATCATATTCTTTATCACTGTCAACTGCCTCAAATGTTCTACTGAAGAACGTCAGCAAGTTTGTCAGGCAGGAACGACCTCTCGTGAATCCATGCCGAGATTCATTTATCATTTATCCTGTTCTTCAAGTTTCTCCTTTGTATGGACTGATGAAGCCATTGTGTGGCGAAACGTTTCCTCAATAAAGATTCCCAAGAGTTGCACATGTGTCTAATTCAACAACATGTCGGTTCTCTGAACCATTCATCTACAATCCTGTCAGACGCTGCAACTTCTTGGGATCTTAATACTTGGGAATTCTTCACTTGCCTAACCCTTGGGCACGACCTACTTCCACATTGGACAGGTGTGACACCACCTACGACTGCTGCCCCTCACCTGTCTGCGGTTTATAAGCTGCTTCTCAGCTCATATACCGTATTCTATTCAAGATTGATGGACTGACCACATCGACTCAAGGCTGAGGGACTGATTACCTCATACTCCTCCTGCTCTTCAAGTTTCTCCTTTGTATGGACTGATGAAGCCACTGTGTGGCGAAACGTTTCCTCAATAAAGATACCCAAGAGTTGCACATGTGTCTAATTCATCATCAAGTTATGCTCTTCAAGGTGACTTCTAATAATGTCAGCTATAATTGATTCTAGTAACTTGCCCACTATAGATGTCAGGCTTATTGGACGGTAATATGAAGGAACGGACTTATCCCCTGATTTGAATATAGGAACCACATTAGCTATCTTCCACAACTCTGGCACAACACCGGTAAGGATGGACGCATTAAACAAACTCGTTAATGGCTGACTAAGCTCCATCTTGCATTCCTTAAGTACCCTGGAAAATAACTCATCGGGTCCCGGGGACTTATTTTGCTTCAGTTTGTCTATCTGTTTAATAACCATGCCCCTCGTGACAGTAATATTAGTTAATTTAAATTCATCAGGAACTAAATAATTGTTAATTACTGGAATCTCATTTACATCTTCCTGTGTAAAAACTGACAAAAAATAGTCATTAAATAAGGAACACATTTCCAGTTCGTTATCCGTCAGCTGTCCATTCCCAATTTTCAGAGGTCCTACTTTTTCCTTCACCTTCGTCCTATACACTTGAAAGAACCCCTATGGATTAGTCTTTGACTCATTAGCAACTCTAATTTCATAGTCACGTTTAGCCTTTCTAATTCCCTTTTTTACTTCTCTTTTCAGCTGAGCATATTGGTCAGTAAGGTTAACCTCTCCTCTTCTGATGCGCCTATAAATTCCCCTTTTCTCCCCTAATAGATGCTTTAACCTACTGTTAACCCATTTGGGATCGTTATTATTAGACCTAATATCTCTCTGGGGAATGTATATACTCTGGGCACGGTGTACATTATTAAGAAAAAAAAAACAAAAGTAGATCCCTTCATAATCATAAGTATGATCATCGCCAATAAAATCATTATCTAGATAACCCCAATCAAGATTAGACAGATGTTCCCTAAGTCCATTATAGTCGGCAGAACGGAAATCAAGTATTTTTACTCTATTATCATTATTCTTGCATTCCCAGTTAATGCTAAAAGTGATGGATTTGTCATCACTTGCGCCAAGCTCTTCAGTGATCTCCAGATTATTCACGAGTGTTTCCTTATTTGACAAGACTAGGTCTAGCAAATTATTACCCCTGGTAGGCTCTGTTACGCACTGCTTCAGAAAACAGTCCTGAACTGTTTCCATAAAGTCACTGGACTCTAGATTACCTATCAAAGAATTCCAGTCAATTTGACTAAAATTAAAATCCCCTACTATCGCTATGTTATTGTGTCTAGAAGCCCTAACAATTTCGTCCCAAAGAAGTCTCCCTCTATCGTGATCCAAGCCAGGAGGTCGGCAAATTACACCTAGAATTAGCTTTTCTTGACCCTCTACAAACTCTAACCAAACAGATTCTGTTACTGTTCCATCTATTTTTATACCTGTTTTTATGCAACAATTAATATTTTCTCGAACATACAATGCAACTCCTCCCCTCTTCCCACTACATCTATCCACATGGAACAACTTAAACCCTTGAATATTATACTCAGAAATCATATCCCGACTCTTTAAATCATACCACGTTTCAGTTAATGGAATGATATCAAAGTTCCCAGCACATGCTACCAAACGTAGTTCATTAATTTTATTTCTTGCACTTCGACTGTTAGCATAAAATACCATCATATGTTTTTTCTTCTGCACATTTTTTCTATTGATATTTGTTTTCACAATTTCTGAAATTATCATTACCCAGAGTTACTCCATGACAGTTACTATCAAGATTCTTAATATCAGAGCATAAGTCAATATATCCATACTCATTATTTATCTTTTCTAAACCCATACCTCTAACTAATCCTAGTTTAAAGTCCTAACAACCCCCTCAACTGAGTTAGCAAGAAAACCCACACCTACCCTGGATAAGTGAACCCCATCCCTGGCATACATGTCATTTCGGCCATAGAAGTTGTCCCAGTTGTCAATGAATGGTACTGCATTATCCTTACAGTGTTTATCCAGCCAACAATTAATACCAATTGCTCTGGACAACCATTCATTACAAACACCTCTTCTTGGCAAATGCCACATATAACAGGGCGCCCCCCTTGTTCCTAATTAGTCCTATAGCTGTCCTGAACTTTCTAACTAAATCCTCACTTCTACACTTGCCTACATCATTGCCTCCAGCACTGAGGCAAATAATATGATTGATCCCATTACCGTTCATGATGCTGTCAAGCCGGCTAACAATGTCCTCCATCCGAGCCCCAGGAAAGCAAACCCTCTGTCTATTACTCCTGTCCTACAAGCAGAATGCCCTATCCACGTATCTAACCTAGCTATCCCCAACAACAACAATATTCTTACTTTCCTTGTTGTCGTTCGTCGTGACGATCCCAGTAGTCGACTCATATTCGTCGGGCAGCACCGAGAATGCGTTGGAGGTTTCCACAAGAGTTTCCACAGCAGTCTCTTTCTTCTTCATCGTTTCTGGCTTTCCATTCGTCTTCTTGATCGTCAACTACGTCCCCTGCTGTCCAGCCACTGACCACGATCCCTTCTTGACCTGAGGACTCGAAATAGGAGGACTACTACGAATCCTCTTGTTTTCCTCGGTCAATCGCCGTATCTCCATCTTCGCTAAGCTCAATTCTTCCTTAAGCTGCAGGTAAAGTTGTTCGATGGAGGGTATCTTGGTTCAGTCCACGTGATGCACACAAGGCACTTCTTCACAGAGGTAAGTACAGGTTAGCTTTATTGCGAACACTAATGCACTGTTGTCTTGGTTTTAGGTTACTGCTAACCAGAACTCCTAAATCCTTTTCGCAATCGTTAGTATTAAGATTTACATTATTTAGTTTATATGTGGCATGGTTATTTAACTGTCCAACATTTAGAACTTTGCATTTGTCAATATTAAACTGCATCTGCCACTTCTCCGACCATTGCGTCAGTCTATTCAAATCATCCTGGAGTGCTCTAATGTCCTCATTAGAATGAATTGGACGGCCTGTTTTGATGTCATCAGCTAATTTGCTTATGTCGCTATTTATTCCCTCATCTATGTCGTTTATGTAAATTGTGAACAACAACGGGCCCAACACTGACCCCTGAGGAACACCGCTTTGACGTGCCCCCATTCAGATTTCTCCCCATTTATGCAAACTCTCTGCTGTCTATTTGTCAGCCATGCCTCTACCCAGGAAAAAATTTCTCCTCCTATTCCGTGTGCCATAAGTTTCCTCAATAGCCTCTGGTGTGGAACTCTATCGAAAGCCTTACTGAAGTCCATATACACAATATCATATTCATTACCATAATCTACCTCCTCAAACACCTTAGTGAAAAAAGTTAGTAGATTCGTAAGACAGAAACGCCCCTTTGTAAAACCGTGTTGAGAATCATTAACCAATCTGTGCCTGTCAAGATGGTTACGAATTGCTTCAGCAATTATTGATTTCATAAATTTTCCCACTATGGAGGTAAGGCTTATTGGTCTATAGTTCGAAGCCATGGACCTATCACCTGTCTTGTAAATAGGTATTACATTTGCCATTTTCCACTTATCAGGCACTATGCCAGTTTGTAGTGATATGTTAAAAAGATTAGCCAAAGGCATGCTAAGTTCCTCTTTACATTCCTTTAACATCTTGCAAACAGTTCATCAGGACTTGGGGATTTGTTAGGTTTTAGTTTCTCTATTTGTCTGAGGACCATGTCACTAGTTACCGCAATCGTACATAGTTTATTATCATCCTGCTCTAAGTAATCTATTATTTCAGGAATATCGCTAGTATTTTCCTGGGTGAAAACTGAGAGGAAGTAGGTATTTAGAATTTCACACATATCCTTATCACTGTCAGTGATCTGACCAGAGTTACTCTTAAGAGGGCCAATCTTGTCCCTAATCTTAAATCTGTGTACCTGAAAGAACCCTTTTGGGTTAGTCTTTGAATCCCTTGCGACCTTAGCCTCATAATCCCTTTTTGCTTTTCTTATTCCTTTCTTTATTTCTCTCTTTAATTGAATACATTGATTTCTTAACTACCCATCCCCTGTTTTAATACGCCTATATATGCCTCTCTTTTGACCAATTAGATCTAACAAAAATAATCCCATTTTGGATCATTTTTGTTAGATCTAATTTCCCAGCTCGTAACAAAAGTTGTCTGGGCCGCTAGAACTATGCTCTGAAAAACGTCATATTGGCAACCAAGATCACCTACCTGACCAATAGTCAGGTCATCCCAATTTAGCCCACCCAAGTAATTTTTCAGTCCCATGAAGTCGGCCAAGCGAAAATCTGAGACAAAGATTTGATTGCAGTTGTCTAGGTAATTCCATGATATATTGAAACTAAGTAATTTGTGATCACTTTCCCCAAGCTCATCATTAACCTCAAGATTATTAATTAGTGAATCTTTGTTGGCAAGAACCAAGTCAAGCAGATTGTTTTCTCTAGTTGGTTCTGTCACCACCTGTTCTAAAAAGCAATCCTGAACCATATCAAGAAAGTCACTAGACTCAAGATTTCCTGTCATATTGTTCCAATCAATTTGTCTAAAGTTAAAATCTCCCATTATCACAGCATTTTCCTATCTAGATGCCTTATGAATTTCGTCCCATAACAGCTTATTGCACTCCCTACCAAGGTTTGGGGGCCTATAAATCACACCCAAAATTAATTTGTCACGTCCCTCGAGAAACTGTAGCCAAACAGATTCTGTGTTCGATGTTTCTAATCTTATATCATGTTTAATACAACAATTTAAATTTTCTCTGACATACATCGCCACACCACCACCCTTCCTGTTGACCCTATCAGTGTGGAATAGTTTATAACCCTGTATGTTGCATTCAGAAGGCATTTCTCTATCTTTCAGGTTGAACCAGGTCTCTGTTATACCAATAATATCTATATTACCTACACTTGCAAGTAATTTTAGCTCATATATCTTATTTCTTAGACCCCTACTATTTGTATAGTAAACCTTAAGGGAGCTAGTCACTCGTTGCCCTCTACTATCTATCTTTGTTTGTAGATCAATTGATTTGCCATTACTAGCAACTTTATTTTGAATATTGTCTTTTAAACATATCCCTGAGGTATTCCGGTAATAACTGCTGTTTTTAACCCTAATGTTGCAGCCTGATTGTTTCCCACAAACACCCATACCTCTATAATCTATCAGTTTAAATTCCTAGACAAGTCATCAATTACCCTCTCAATTGAATTGGCTAATAAGAACATAAGAACATAAGAGAGGAGGAACACTGCAGCAGGCCTGTTGGCCCATACTAGGCAGGTCCTTTACAATTCATCCCACTAACAAAACATTTGCCCAACCCAATTTTCTATGCTACCCAAGAAATAAGCTCTGATATGCAAGTCCCACACAAATCCAACCCCTCCCACTCATGTACTTATCCAACCTAAATTTGAAACTACCCAAAGTCCTAGCCTCAATCACCCAACTAGGTAGACTGCAACCACTCCATCCCCAGAGAGATGAACCCCATCCCTTGCATACATATCACGTTTGCCAAAGAAAAAGTCCCAGTTATTAATGAATGGGATTGAAAGTTCCTTGCAGTACCTGTCTAGCCAGCAATTTATACCAATTGCCCTAGACATTCATTCATTGCCCACTCCCTTTCTAGGCAAGATGCTACAAATAACTGGGATCCCTCCCTCAGACCTAACTACTTTTATGGCTGACCTGTACTTATCCAGCAGCTCCTCTCTCCTGCCCTTCCCAATGTCATTACCCCCAGCACTAAGACAAATAATGGGTTTGTTCCCATTACCTGCCATAATATTATCCAACCTGCTGACTATGTCGCCAACACCAGCTCCAGGAAGACACACTCTCTGTCTGACCTTTCTGTCTCTGTTACAAAATGCATGATCCATATATCTTACCTGAGAATCGTCTACTATTAAAATATTCTTACCTTGATTAGCAGGGGAATCAGTGGTACCTTCAACCTCACTAACCACTGAAGTACACTCGTCTTGGAGAACAGAGAATCGATTTCCTGCCTTCACATCTTCTATATTAACTCTCTTCATCTTCCTTCTTCCTGAACTGTGAACCACTTGCCACTTAAAGCGGCTGCCACTATCAATACTGGTGACCATTCCTACCTTACCAGCTAAATCCTTCTCACACTCGCACCCAAACTCATCTGTGCGAAGCTTCAGCTTCCTATTTTCCTCCTGACGAAGTAGAATCTCAGTCTTCAACACATGAACCTGGGATTCTAAAGCACTTCTGCTGCTCTCAGGATGGGTGCTGGGTAGTCCCTCTGCCTGAAGAATTCCCACATCTCTTGCAGTGATCTCTGGTACTCTGTTTCCTCACTGCAGATTAGCTTGATTCTCAGGGCTAAGGAGTATGGGACGGACTGCTTCAGGCTTCTTGGATGTGAAGACGTCCAGTGGAGATACTGGTGAGCATTCCCTGGTTTGTAGTACGTCTTGCTGTGGATGATCCTGTCTGCATTCAAATAAACAACAGTATCTAGAAAAGGGAGAGAATTATTATGGAATTCATGAGTAAAGCGAAGTGAAGGGTAGAAAATTTGTATATGTAAGGTTGTGAATCAAGAATGTGTATATATTTTAGTTCACGACCGGGACAGTATTTCTTTGTAGCTATGCCCTTGACGTAACTTATTGTTGTATATTTTGCAGCAATATCTTGCGAGCATATAGGTGCAATCCTTTTGTGTCAGTTAATTTGTGTCAGGGTTTTTTTTTTTTTTTTTTTTTTTTGGTAGTGTACTTACCTTCAGTATTGATATCTATCCTGTTTTCCTTTATTTTTATTTTTATGTTAAACTGTATTGGTTTTAAATAAAATATATAAAAAATATCGACAACTTCAACTTGTTGGTTTTCTAAACCATTCATCACATGTGTCAGACACTGCAACATCATGGGATCTTGGTACAAAGACTTCTACACTTGCTCAACCTTTGGACGACGACCTACTTACACTAGTGGCAGGTCCTACTGTGATCCCGCCTCCTCCTGCTTCACCTAATCTTACTGCAGTATATAAGCCACCTCTCTGGCCCTATGCTGCATTTCCTACAAGAGTGATGGACTGAACACATCGATTCCAGGTTGAGGGACTGATTACCTCAAACTTCTCCTCTCCTTACCAATTTCTACTTTGTATTGGACTGATGAAGCCACTGTGTGGCGAAACGTTTCTTCAATAAAGATTCCCATGTGTTGCATAAGTGTCTCAATTCTTCATAAAAAAAAAGCTTGAACTGCAAGAATTACCACCATACTCTTGCTGCCAGGTGCCCTACCAGAAGAGATATACTCAAGAAACAACAACAACAACAAAAGAAACCCAACTCACAAGCAACCACATATTCTGCTATCGACAAGCTTCAAGCAGACACTACCAAGATACTACAAGCCACGCAAGCTGCTCCCACCACTTCCCTGCCAGCACCTACTGCCGACTCCACCAAGATTCTTTATTGCATTATGTATGCTCATGTACAGAATGCAGCTGAGCCTGGTTCCTTCAACACCACCATCAATGAACTTTTCAAACTAAATAATATGCCTGGCCTCGCATTACCTGCATCACCACCTTCCACTGAGATCCTAAAGTCTACTGCAAATATTACCAGCATCACCGCTGCTCCACTGCTGTCACAACCTCCACTAGACACAGAGATGGACCAATCAGAGACCACTGAGACGTCGGCAAACCCCACCAATGAGAGTCCACTACCGCTTGCATCCACTGCTAGAGCAACTGACCAGTCGGAAATCTCGCCTTCACCAGTTCATCCACCAGCCAAGAAAGCAAAAACACAAGAAACTGCGGATGCACCTCACGGTGCCACTGCCACTGACACTGCTGCACCACAAGTCCGATGCCTGAAGGGTGTATACTTCTACACAACCAAGCAGTATAAGAACAGAATGCTGTCTTCAGAAATCCATCAGCACCTCCAGGATGGAACAGTCAAGTATACCTATGACCAAACTGTTACATACACCACTGCAGACATGACCAGACTACTCAGTGCCAACACCCAACACCTTGTGGAAGTCTAGTACACCTCAAAGAGGAGATTCAGGATGCTTCAGAATGGGGACCTTGAAGACGGTACTCTCCTCTAGCATGACTATCCATGACCATTCACCATGAAGATAAGTTTCCCCAGCACTTCGCTGTCCGCTAAAGTTGGGGTGTGGCTCCAATCGACCCTGTAACTGCTGCCTCTGCCCGACTGCGCTTCTCTTCGGGGAAGTCAGCGCAAGATAGAAGACGACGACACCCTCTAACCGGAGGGCCAAGAAAGAAGAAAGAAGAAGATGATCGTCACCCCCCACCCGGGGGCCCACTGCCGGGTCACCATCTGGAGAAGACAAGGGCCGGAAGTACCGGCGAATCAACATGAATGAATGAATGAAAATGAACACCAACACACGACACTCCACACAGGAGAGCACAGCGCTAGCATGATCGACACCATGCTCTGCCCTTCTAGGGCAGGGTTGGTGCCAGAGCCCGAGTTTGTAGCTCACAAGATGAGGGGGGTACTTGTACCTCCTCCCATTGGAGACTTAGGTCTCAGACACTCCCTAGACAGGGAGCCAGTGCCGGGCAACCACTTGGAAGGGCCCGGGCCGGGAGAATACCGGCGAATCTTTAACAACAACATTCTACTTCAGAATCTCCACGACTACGGTGCTCTTCGCACCGACTCCTAGGTTGAGGGACTGATTACCTCATCTTCTGTACATAGTTCTACTATCTTTCAAGTTATGTCTTGGAATTTGTATTGATAAAGCAATTGGATGGCTAAACGTTTACAATGAAGATACCCAGATATTGCACATGTGCCTTAATTTCATCTTATCGGTATTGCATACTATTCTTGTACAATAGTAACTGTCATGAAGTAACTCTGGGTAATGATAATTTCAGAAATTGTGTAAAAACAAAGATGAATAGGAAAAAATGTGCAGAAGAAAAAACATATGATTGTATTTTATTCTAACAGTCGAAGTGCAAGAAATAAGATTAATGAACTATGTTTGGTAGCATGTGCTGGGAACTTTGATGTCATTTCATTAACTGAAACCTGGTATGATTTAAAGAGTCTGGATATGATTGCTGAGTGTAATATTCAAGGATTTAAGTTGTTCCATGTGGATAGATATAATTGGAACGGGAAAGGAGTTGTAGGAAATGCAGCATAGGAACGAACGAACGAAAATTGAGGTAAGATCCCAAATGGGATGAGCGGGGAAGACGGGACAGATGAAGAATAGTGCTGGAAAGGAGTATTCTTAGTCGTAGAAATAGAGCCAGGGCTAAACCCAGCAGCGAAGGCGATCGTGGGACAGATATTGAGAAGAGAAATTCAGGCTCTTCTGTTGGGACTCCGTTGGGGTGAGCGGGGAGGAAGGGACATGCGACGTTTAGCGCTAGAGAGGAGTGTAGAACTGAGCCATGTCTTAACCCAAAGGCTAAGGTGAACGTGGATCAGAGAATGGTATCTGTCATAGAAGGTTCCTGTCAGCGAATCCAAGGTTATTTGTAAATACGGTTAGGAGCAGGATCATGCAAGGAGAAGAAAAGGTTGTGTTGGTTTGTGGGTCTGCGAATGTCTTCGTCAAGGAGAGAGGTCCAGTAGTCATGTCGTGTCTCAAGTTTGTCTGTCTGTCACTGAGCGTCTTCCAGTACAGATTCAGTGCAGGGATGTCTAATTGGGCATGGAGAGACTCGCTAGTGGCGAAGTCTTCCCATCTGACATCAAGCACCCAGCGCAGCGCCTTGTTCTGGGCACGCTGCAGTTTAAGTAAGTTTGTTTTTGCTGCAAGAGAGAGGGCTAGAGGAGAGTAAGTTATCAGAGGACGTATTAGGGATTTGTAGAGGTGTAGTTTGGTGCGTTGAGAAGCATGTTTCAGCTTGTAGAGGCCCACAAGGGCCTTACTAGCTATTGCATGCCTTATGTGAACGTGTCCGTGTAAACGAAGAAGGTAATCAAGATTAACGCCAAGGTCAGTGATAGATTGTGTGATGGGGATGTAAGTGCGGGTCTCAGCTGTTCTGAGCTAGACAGGTAATGGATGATCACGTTTCCTGTAGTTAAAATACGCAATGCTAGATTTAGCTGCATTGATTTTGATCCTCCGTTTTTGCTCCCAGATGGCTATCCTGTCGACCTCATTTTGTGTTTTGTGTGTGAGTGTATCTATATTGGCATGAGTGATAAGTTGTGTAATGTCGTCTGCATAGGCTAGTGTGAAGGAGTTGTGGTATACAGGTGTTGGAATGTCGTTAGTGTATAAAATGTAGAGGTATAGTGTATAAAATGTACTCTGGCATTTAGTGTAAAGTAGTCAGAGTAGCAGCCTTGGAATTTTATTCTCATGGTACGGCCGTCTGGGAAGTTGCAGAGGAGTTTATGAGTAGTGAGTTTTTCAGAGAGTTTCATAAAGTTTCGAGGAGGCTGATAGGGCGATAGTTTCTAGGGTCAGAGTGATCTTTTTTGGGTTTAGGAAGGAGGATAGCAGTAGCAGTTTTGAAGAGGGAAGGGAAGTATCCAGAGGCAAGGGAGGCATTGAGGAGGTTTGTGTATGCAGTAATGATAGAGTCAGGAAGGCGTTTTAGGATAATATGGTTTAGGCCAGAGGCACCAGGAGCCTTGGGAGGAAGGTGTCTGAGGAGAGTTTTAATGTCTGTGTTGGTGAAAGGAGTGTCGAGTTCTTGGGAGGAGGTAAGAGAGTCTAGATATATGTGGCTATCTGGTGTTGTTTCTTGTGTGTGTGCAGTGTTCCACTGTTCTATGTTCTGAATGTGTTGAATAACGTTAGGGTGTGGGTGAGGGTGGAAGATGTTCTCCCAGATGTGTTTGAAGATGTTGGTGGGATTTGTGCCTCTGATTTTTTTGATAAAGTTCCAGAAGGCTTTCGTGTTTTTAATATGCTGTTTGTCTGTTTTTGTATGAGTTGTGACCAATGATTTTTGTGGTCTTGGTCTAGGCTGTGTAGAATGTTTCTAAGGTAAGTGAGATCTAATCAGACTTGATTAAAGCTATGTGTGTTGTAGAGGAAGCGGTTGTGGTAGCAGAAAATTAGTCTCCTTGTTCTGAGTGACGGTTTGAAGGAATAACGAGTGGTGTGAGTTTATTTTGGTATTGCTGTGTTGGCTGCTTGTGTAATGGTGTCCTGAATGACATCAAATTGAGTATCGTTGTCAGAGATAGGTTTATTGTTGTAGTCATAGGTGAGGTTAATATTGTCTATGTGTTGTTTGAAAACATCCCAGTCAGCATTCTTGTAGGAGAAGGAAGGTGTGGTTGGAATGAGGATAGGGTTGGAGGAGATGTGTAAGATGACTGGGATGTGATCAGAGCCTGTAACAGGGCCAGGAGAGATGTAGTGTTGAAATAGAGAGCTGGCTCGGTTTGCCAGAATGATGTCTGGTTTGCCTTGGCCCGTGTGGTTGTAGGTGTTGAAGTCTGGACCGAGGTGAACCAGGTGTTTATGGTTTGTGAAGTTGAGTAATTGGTAACCAAGTTGGTTGTTACTGGTGTGATGAAAGGCGGTGTGTTTGGCATTCATGTCAGCTAGTAGGTATGTTGGTGTAGCTGAAGACTAAGGAGAGGTCGTGTATGTTGAGAATAGTGTTTGGGCGAGCATAGGCGGTGAAAAAGATAAAGGGGCAAAGGTGGGTGTGTATTCTGACTGCAAGACAGTGTTGGTGAATAAAAGGGATTGGGAGAAATTCGTGTTTTATGTTGGATTTGACAAGGATGGCAACCCCATCATGGGGATCATAGGTTGACTGCAGTGCATTATAACCATAATGACAGATACGTTGAGGGGCTTTGACGCAGGCACTGTTTAGCAAAACAATATGTGGTCTCTCTGCTTCAAGGAGCTCGGCCAGTAGGTGTCTAATTGTATAGTAAGAACGTAAGTTGAACTGAATCACTTTTAACATGATTTAATGGTTTCGTCTTAGCAAAGTTAATGTCGGGGGAGGAGTTTGGATTAAAGCCCATGATAGTGGTGCCATGGGAGGGGATGAGGAAGTGGAAGCTATGGTAAGGGATGAGGTAGTGGAAGCTTTGGTTGGGTATGAGGAAGTGGGTAAGGAGATAGGGGGAGGGGTGGTCGTAGCAGCAGCAGTAGGGGTGTTGGTGGGAGGGGTAAAAGTAGTGCAGAGGGGTAGGGGAGGAGGAGAGCTGGTGGGTGTAGGAAGTGGGGGGGTGGGAGAGAGGGAGGAGGTAGAGGTCGCAGGGGGCTTAGAAGAGAGGGTGGGATAAATAAAGAGGGAAGATTGTTAGCAGACAAAATTAGGTTAAGGACATGTGAGTAGTCTAATTGATAAGCTCGAGAGATTACCATCGCAGAGTGGGCAGCAGTGGCGAGTTGGCAGTTAGTTTTGTAGTCTAGTGTGGGTGTAGGTGTAGAAGGAGAAGTACTTGTAGTCTGTGTGTTGGTGTTTGAGGTGTGTAGAGTAGGAGAGGTAGACCAAGTGCATGGAGTAGCCCAGGCATTGGGGGTAGGAGAGGAAGGTATGGAAGGGGAGGGAGGTGCAGGGAAGGGGGTTGGGGAGGGAGGGAGGTTGGCTGGCTCTGAGGGTGGAGAGAATGTCTTTTCTAGAAGGGCAGGAATTTGCAACTGCAGTGTGTGACTGCCGCAGTTAGAACATTTAAGGGGAGGATGCAAGTGTTTCAGAAGTGACCAGTTGCTGAACATCTGGAGCAGATCTGTGTGGAAGTGCATGAGATTTTGTCGTGGCCTAATTTGCAGCATTTCAGACATTGTGTGATGGGGTGAAAGTTTGGAGTGAAGAGAGTGTTTGGAAAAATGCGGATGGTCTTGGCAAGGATTCCTTGATTAAAGAGTGTAGAGGCGTCAGAAGGATTTGATCAGCGGATTTTGAGGATGGTAGAGTTCTCAGGTGTGTAAATTTCGTCAACAGAGACTTTGTTCTTAGTGCTAATGTCTTTGATTAAGTCTTCTTTGTCTGTGTCATAGGTAGTCAGGAGAGAATAGTCTACGTGTTTTGCGATCACTGTGCATTTGGCGCGGTGCTCAGGAGTCCAAATAATAGAGAAGCCTGTATTGAGAAGTTTTTGTCTGGTCTCGGTTGAGGTGTACGCTTCATAGGAATGTCTGTCAAGAAGGAGTTTGAAGCCTGAGTTGGTTTTAAAGACTTTCAGCTGAGGTGTGCCAATGATCTGGTACAATAAATTTCCAGGACAGATAGTGGCATGATCAGATTTAGAGTATTTGAGGTTAAGCGAGAAAGAATTGGGTTTGGAAGAGGTAGAGGCAGGGTAGGCCTTAGAGGCAGGAGTAGACAGAGTAGAGGCAGGTGTTGCTGGTAGAGGAGGAATGGTAAGGGGCATTGAAGGCATCGTAAATTAGATGTGGCGGTCAAATCTGTGAGAATAATTGGCTAGGCAAGTATGTGAAAGCTTACTCAGCCCTGTAACAACTTCAGACAATATTACCAAGGCTGGCTCCTCCTCAGGAAAATTAATGAATAGAAAAAGAACAAAAACTGACAAACATAAACACTTTATTATTTAGAAAATATAAAATATAAAACACTTAAATATGAAATATTGATCCTACCTTAAAGAAAATGAAAAATTAAAAATATAAATGATATCTGATTTCAACGCTAATATATATATATATATATAAAACTTGGGTGTCTGGTGTTGGTGACACTGCGTGTTGTTGAAATCGTAGCCGTTGCCGATGATGGGGGGGGGGGTCGCAGGTGTTGGTGACAACCCACCGGCTCGTTCTTCAGAGATTTTTATAGCCGTCAATAATCCGTCCTGATGACAGAAAAGCAGGTTTTCTCCACTGCAATGATGAGGGGTTATATCCTGTTACTTGCATACACAAACAGGTAAGTGGATCAGAATTTGGGACGTCTCAGAACGTTAGTCTGTCTCCTTCAATTCTACTCGTTGATTGGCAGGTGACCCTCTCTGTCATTTCAAGAGTAGTGTTGGGAGCTGTGAGTCGAGTGATTTACTGTTTGACCGGAGCCCCACACGTCACCTTTCGGGGGGGGGGGGGAAGAGGGAGGGAAAGGGATAGCGGGAGCTAGACTGACCCTACCTTAACAAGCACATGGCAATCAAACTATCACTTTCGGGGAGGGGGAAAAAGGGGGGGAATAGCGGGAGCGGGACTTACCCTACCTTAACAAGTAGCCAGCAATGAAACTATTGTTACTATATACTCCCTCGCTACTCCTATCTATTGAACTTTTCCCTCACACTCCCCCATACCAAGACTTATAGTCAAGGAGTATAAGAAGAGGCGAGGAAAAAGTTCAAACATGTGGAAGTCGTGTAAGGCAACAAATCTTCTACTGACTGTCACGACTTAACCAGTCAGAGAAATAATTGGATGAACCATTGATATACACAATATGGAACTTAAAAGCCTGGAGTGCCAATGTCCACCTCAAGAGGCGACTGTTGGTTCCATTAAAAGTTTCTAGGTATATCAAAGGTTTGTGGTCCGTTTCTAAAATGAATTCTTTTCCCAGCAAATAAAATTTAAGTTTGGAGATACCCCACACAAGGGCCAAACATTCCTTTTCTATGGTGGAGTATCTCATTTCTGCGGGAAGGAGTTTCCAGCTTAGGAAGCATACAGGGAAGGGAGTACCATCATGGTACTGTAGTAGCACTGCACTTAAGCCAGTATTGGAGACATCAGTTCTCAAACAAAATGTTTTATTAATATCTGGAATCTTAAGTATAGGGTCTTTCGGGAAGATATTTTTAATCTCATTAAACTTTTCCCGAGTTACATCGGAAAGTTCAAGAGGTTCCTTCACAGACTTTTTAAGGAAGCTGGATAAGATGCCTGTAAGATCAGTAAGGTTCGGGATAAATTGTGCATAAAAATTTACAGAACCAAGAAAGTTACGCATGAGCTTCTTGGTTTTGGGGAATTTAAATTTTAATAAAGCTTTGATCTTACTGGGGAGAGGCTGCAGAGAGTTATTAGAAAGTATCAGTCCAAGATATTTAATCTTGTTATACCCAAGGAAGCATTTCTTCGGCTTGGCAGTGAGGCCATGTGAGCATAACCTATGCAAAACTGATGTTAATGTTTGGATATGTTCGCCCCACGTGGATGTCATTACGTAAATGTTATCAAAATAAACTGAAACGTTTGGCATATTACCCAAGACCTTTCTCATCAGTCTCACGTAGGTAGCACAGACAGTTACCAAACCGAAGGGCATAGGTCTATACTGCATCAGTCCTTGGTGGGTAGGAAAAGCGGTGTACTGCTTAGAAGAAGGATCTAATATTACTTGATGATATGCCTGCGCAATATCAATCTCTGAAAAGAAGGAAGAGTCATAAAATTTGTGTAGATCGCAATCTATTAAGGGCATAGGCTCAGCATCCCACCGAGTGATAGCATTAAGGCCTCTAAAGTCAATAGCAAGTCTATATGAATTATCCTCCTTCTTAACCATGACTACTGGTGAGCAATACGAAGATACTGAAGGTTCAATGATCTTTAGTTTTAATAATTTGTCTACCTCTCGGTCAAATGCATCCCTAAGGTGAACTGGAACTGGGTATAATTTTCGTTTGATAGGATTGTCTGTCACTAAGTCAATCTTATGGACTACCGTGGAGGTAACACCTGGAATATCAGTAAAGACGTCTGAAAAGTTACTCGCACATTGAAGTAGTTCATGTCTCTTACGATCATCCAAAGATTCATTAATATTAATGTTGGTTGTGCCCGAGTGGTCAAGAGTCACCAAGTCATGTAGTTCTTCATCATAGTCTAAGTTAGAGGTGTCAATTACACACACCTTACATTCTTCAGTTGTCTTATCAAGTTCGTGTGGAAAAACTAACTCAAAGTTATTAAGGCAGTTAACCGAATTTCTTCGGTAATATTTCTTAAGTATGTTGATATGATACAGCTTAGGTTACCCCTTGACTTCTATGAGGTAGTCAACTTTCCCACAAATTTTTAATACTTTATATGGACCTTTCCATGCTACTAATAATTTATTTGACTTGATCGGCAAAAGTACAAGAACTTCATCCCCTACTTTAAAACTTCTCCTCTGACTTTTGGAATCAAAGTAGGTTTTGTACTGGTCCATTGACAAACTTAAGTTTTTCGAAACTATGTCAAAGGTCTCGTCAAGTTTGGATCTAAGGTCAAGGAGAAACTGGTAAGAAGACTGAACCTAAGCATTTACCTCCTCATTAGTCCATAAGTCATGAAGGATGGACAGTGGACCTCTGGCCTGTCTACCATAGAGAAGTTAAAAAGGTGAAAATCCCAAAGAGTCACTGGGAACTTCCCTCATGGCCAACAAAGCACAGGGTAGGTAACGATGCCACTCCTTAGGTTTAAGGGAGCAAAGTTTCCTTAAAATGGACTTTAGAATCGAATGCTGGCGCTCAATCCTCCCATTACAGCTGGGATGATAGGGTGTGGTGAAGAGAGGCTTCACTCCCAGAAGTTGGTATAGATGTTGCATTAAGTCAGATGTGAATTGTGTCCCACGGTCAGACAAAATTTCTCTAGGGATGCCCACTCTGGAGAATTTGGACAAAAGGGCTTCAGCCACCTCTGTAGTAGTTATGGTCTTTAAGGGTATGGCTTCAGGGAAACTCGAAGCATAATCAACTAATATTAATATATATCTATGTCCCCCAGATGAAAGTGGAGATAAAGGACCAACGATGTCAATAGCTACTCTTTCAAAAGGTACCGTAAAGACTCACCTGGTACCTCGGGAGGATGACAGTCGGCAAACTTTACACGATCTACAATAGGTAGTGACATCTGAGGACATTTTTGGCCAAAAATAAGTTTCCCTAATTTTATTTAAGGTTTTATGGTGCGAGAAATGTCCGGCCACTGGCAGGTCATGAGCCATTTTAAGAACAGTCTCTCTGCATTGACTTATAGCAACTAAGATGGAATAGTCTGTCTCATCTGAATTTAATTTGAATACTGACTTGTACAAGATACCTTTTATATATTCAAATTTATATGAAAAGTTTTTGCTTTGGATAACTTGATTTTGTTTAGTGGCATTATGGCAATTCTGAAGAGAAGGGCAATTACGTTGTAAATTGACAAAGGAGTCCTTCGATATATCTAAAGGCTTAAAGTCAGGAAAAATCAAAGGATGCACAGTAGGAGAGGACTGTGCTTTGGTCTGAGCCCTAGTCAAGACATTTATGGTATCGAAGATGATATCTTCACTTTCATCTAACAAGTGAACTGGTGATCCTACTTCCTCGCTTTCGAGAGTAGCATCACTGGTTTTTAATCCCACATGAATCTCGCGAGACATTGTCTCATCTGAACTTTCGAGGGGCTTCTCTGACTCTACAGGAAGAGGATCTGAAACACTTATGTCCATCTTTGGTGATGAAAGGTCAACCTCAGAAGGAAGAATGGCACCTTTTACATTACCTATTAGTACGGAGCAAGAAGTGATGGGAGCTAGTACGGCTTCAGACCAACCTGTGAACCATTTAGACATAATGTAACAACGGATGGTAGGAAAAGTGTCTGTACGGCCCAAGTAGTCTGAAAGTATAGCAGAGGAATGAGTTTCTTTAAGGTTAGGGAACAGCTTATCAGAAATGACTATACATGTGCATCCAATGTGTCTCGTAAAATGGTAGATACATTAAGTCCATTAACTGTTCCTGAACAGAAGGGTGCTTTGTCATTACAGTCTTTAAAACATCTTCCAACTTTTTGGACCTTCTTAGAAGGACAATCTGGACGTTTATGTCCCTTAACACCACACAAATGACAAACAGGAATAAAAGAAGTCATTTTACTTTCCACTAGAGGTTTTGATTTCTTAAGGTCTGATGAACCCTTGCCCTTAGGATTCGATCCCTTTAAGTCTTTGTGAGCCCCAGCATACAGGTCAGCAGCCTCAGCAACTTCCTCAGCTTTAATCAGGTTACGTTCTCTGATGAATGTTCGTATCTGGTGAGGAAGAGCTGTCAGGAACTGGTCAGCAACCCTGAAGTCTCTAAGAGATTCATAACTGCGATCAATTCCTGAACTCTCTATCCAAAAGTCGAACAAACGAAAGAGTGTTACCTGTAACTGTTAAAAGTTCTGGTCAGGCTGTAATGTGGCATACCTGAAATCTTTCCTGTAAGAATTTGTGGTTTTTTGATATGCTTTAAGGATTGCCTTCTTCAGTAGGTTATAATTACATATAATATCCTGCGACAAAGTTGCATATATATTCAAAACGGTACCAGAAAATAACATTCCTAACCTGGCGGCCCAGGTGTCAGCAGGCCATTCACAGAGGGTAGCGGTATTTTCAAACCTGATAATGTATGAAGTTATGTCTTCCCCCTCTGTGAAGGGAGGTAAATTAGGTGTTGGAATATGTGCACTAGCTACACGTTGTTCCATTACTCTTTCATCTAATTGCTGTTGTGAGAAAATGAACTTTTCATTCTCTAATTCAAGGCGAGCTTGTTCGAGCTCGCGGTCTTTTTCTCTCTCCCTTAACTCATATTATCTATCCTTTGCTCTTTCCTCAAGTTCTCTTAATTTAACTTGTTCCTCCTCACGCTCTCTCCTCACTATCAAGTCTATCACGCTTTTTTTTGTCTTCTCTCTCCCTTTCTAACTGTCTATCTTGGTTTTCTCTTTCAATTCGATCTCTCTCCTTTTTCGCTTCTCTTTCCCTTTCTAACTGTCTCTCTTCTCTCTCAATTCTCTCTCTTTCAAGTCTTTCCTGGATCTTAGCACTAATGAAAGATTCTAAATTTTTCCCTGTTATTCCTAACTTCCAGCATTCATCCAAAACAGGTATTCCTCCATACTTGCAAGAATAACTTAAACTACCAGGGGAAAAATGAAACGGGTATCAAAGAAAATGGAGGGTTCAATTCCTGCTCCGCTCAAACTGTAAATAAACCAGAGGGCTCGATCCCTACTTCAATTAAACAATATGTATTAATGAAAACGAAGGGTTCTATGCTGGCTCCGAGCAAACAGTAAGTAGAATGGGGTCCCTTGACCATCCAATCTTCTCACCAACAAATCAAGAGTGTCCTACGACAGTTCCCTTGATAAAATAAAGAGCTCAATGAAACAAATTGTCACTGGAAAACCTAGGGTCCCTAAAGTCTAATCCTCCAAAGTGTTTCAAGCTCGAACAAAAAGGTGGCAGAATTAAATATTATATCCTGCCTGACTTGACTTACAATAAATTGAGACTATAACAATCACCAAATCTTTCAAATACCTGTACCGTAGTCCTACCGTAGAGAATGATTACTCATGGCTGGTGGTAACCGTCTGTGGAAAGCGGCCTTGAAGTTCCAATGGTAGATTCGAGATGGAATTGAATCTTGATTCAGTAGAGTTGATCCTGGCAAGGTCGCCACTTGTGAAGGCTTAGTCAGCCCTGTAACAACTTCAGACAGTATTACCCAGGCTGGCTCCTCCTCAGGAAAATTAATGAATAGAAAAAGAACAAAAACTGACAAACATAAACACTTTATTATTTAGAAAATATAAAATATAAAACACTTAAATATGAAATATTGATCCTACCTTGAAGAAAATGAAAAATGAAAAATATAAATGATATCTGAATTCAACGCTAATATATATATATAAAACTTGGGTGTCTGGTGTTGGTGACACTGCGTGTTGCTAAAATCGTAGCCATTGCAGTTGATGGAGGGGGGGGGTCGCAGGTGTTGGTGACAACCCACTGGCTCGTTCTTCACAGATTTTATAGCCCTCAATAATCCGTCCCGATGACAGGAAAGCAGGTTTTCTCCACTGCAATGATGAGGGGTTATATCCTGTTACTTGCATACACAAACAGGTAAGTGGATCAGAATATGGGACGTCTCAGAACGTTAGTCCGTCTCCTTCAATTCTACTCGTTGATTGGCTGGTGACCCCTTGATAAAATAAAGTCTTGGTATGGGGGAGTGTGAGGGAAAAGTTCAATAGATAGGAGTAGTGAGGGAGTGTATAGTAATAATAGATTCATTGCCGGCTACTTGTTAAGGTAGGGTAAGTCCCGCTCCCGCTATTCCCCCCCCCCCTTTTTTCCCCCTCCCCGAAATTATGTGTGAAGTAGACACACGTACTTGCATGGTTATAACTTTAAAGTTTTCTTGTAGAGTCCGTCGCTTGAGGCGCAGGACACTGAGGAGGTGAGCTGTAGCTTGATGGAGCACTGTATGCCCTGAACGGCGAGGAGAGGCAACACTGGCTGTATGGCGTGCAGACCACACGTACAGGCTGAGGCGTGGAGACTTCAGACAGCAACAGGAGTGCAGAGGGAGGCTTCCTGCTCTTGGGTAGGCAGCCACCGACGCACCAATCCTGAAGTTCCCTAACATCTACGTTTGAATCAATTATCCTACCTATCTTTGTGTCATCGGCGAATTTGCTCATATCACTAGTAATACCCTCATTAAGAACATTGATATATATTATAAACAACAACGTGCATAAGACTGATCACTATGGTACGCCACTTGTTACAGATCCCCACTCGGATTTAACCCCATTCATAGACACTCTCTGCTTCCTGTCTGTGAGCCATGACTCGATCCACGAGAACACTTTTCACCCAATGCCATGAGCTGCCACTTTCTTTAACAGTCTTTGGTGTGGAACTCTATCAAAAGCCTTACTAAAATCTAAGTAAATAATATCAAATTCTTTATCGTGGTCAACAGCTTCAAAAGCTTTACTGAAGAAACTTAATAAATTAGTTAGACAAGAACGGCCTCTGGTGAATCCATGCTGAGTATTATTAATCAAGCTGTGATTATAATCTCAGCTATAATTGATTCTAGTAATTTGCCTACAATTGAGGTCAGGCTTATTGGGCGGTAATTTGACGGTAACGACTTGTCCCCTGCTTTAAAAATAGGAATTACATTAGCCATCTTCCACTTATCAGACACTACACCTGTTTGAAGAGATGTTCTTATGTTCTTAAATCCTCTTGGAGTTCACTGCTATCCTCCTCAGAATGAATTATACGGCCTATCTTTGTATCATCAGCAAACTTACTCATGTCACTCGTAATCCCTTCATCAAGGTCATTAATGTAAATTATGAACAAGAGAGGGCCTAAAACTGATCCTTGTGGAACGCCACTAGTGACTAATCCCCATTCAGATTTCACTCCATTAGTGGTAACTCTCTGCTTTCTATTGGTAAGCCATGCCTCTATCCATGCTAGAACTTTACCTCCTTTACCATGAGCTGCCACTTTTTTCAAGAGTCTCCTGTGAGGTGCTCTATCGAAGGCTTTACTAAAATCCAAATAAACAATATCATATTCTTTATCACTATCAACTGCCTCAAATGTTCTATTGAAGAACGTCAGCAAGTTTGTCAGGCAGGAACGACCTCTCGTGAATCAATGCTGAGATTAATTTATCAAGTTATGCTCTTCAAGGTGACTTCTAATAATGTCAGCTATAATTGATTCTAGTAACTTGTCCACTATAGATGTCAGGCTTATTGGACGATAATTTAAAGGAACGGACTTATCATCTGATTTGAATATAGGAACCACATTAGCCATCTTCCACATCTCTGGCACAACACCGGTAAGGATGGACGCATTAAACAAACTCGTTAATGGCTGACTAAGCTCCATCTTGCATTCCTTAAGTACCCTGGAAAACAACTCATCGGGTCCCGGGGACTTATTTTGCTTCAGTTTGTCTATCTGTTTAATAACCATGTCCCTCGTGACAGTAATATTAGTTAATTTAAATTCATCAAGAACTAAATAATTGTTAATTATTGGAATCTCATTTACATCTTCCTGTGTAAAAACTGACAAAAAATAGTCATTAAATAAGGAACACATTTCCAGTTCGTTATCCGTCAGCTGTCCATTCCCAATTTTCAGAGGTCCTACTTTTTTCTTCACCTTCGTTCTATACACTTGAAAGAACCCCTTTGGATTAGTCTTTCATTCATTAGCAACTCTAATTTCATAGTCACGTTTAGCCTTTCTAATCCCCATTTTTACTTCTCTTTTAAGCTAAGCATATTGGTCAGTAAGGTTAACCTCTCCTTCTGATGCGCTTATAAATTCCAATTTACTCCCCTAATAGATGCTTTAGCCTCCTGTTAACCTATTTGGGATCGTTATTGTTGGACCTAATTTCTCTCTGGGGAATGTATATACTCTGGGCACGGTGTACATTATTAAGAAAAAAAAATCATAAAAGCAGATCCCTTCATAATCATAAGTATGATCATCGTCAATAAAATCATTAGCTAGATAACCCCAATCAAGATTAGACAGATGTTCCCAAGCGCCAAGCTCTTCAGTCATCTCAAGATTATTTACGAGTGTTTCCCTATTTGACAAGACTAGGTCTAGCAAATTATTACCCCTGGTAGGCTCTGTTATGCTCTGCTTCAGAAAACACTCCTGAACTGTTTCCATAAAGTCACTGGACTCTAGATTACCTGTCAAAGAATTCCAGTCAATTTGACGCATTTTCCTTGCAGTATTTGTCCAGCCAGCAATTGACACCAATTGCTCTGGACAACCATTCATTTCCAACTCCTCTCTTTGGCAAAATGCCACATATGACAGGTTGCCCACCCTTCCTCCTAATTATCTCTATTGCTGACCTATACCTGCTAATCAGGTCCTCACTCCTACGTCTGCCAACATCGTTGCCTCCAGCACTGAGACAGATAATAGAATTGCTCCCATTTCCTCTCATGATGTCATCCAGATGGCTAACAATATCCTTCATCCCAGCCCCAGGAAAACACACTCTCTGTCTCCTACTCCTATCCTTCAAGCAGAATGCCCTATCCATGTACCTAATCTTGCTATCCCCAACAACAACAATGTTTTTACCTTCCTTGGCGTTGTCCGTCGTGATTCTCCCAGTAGTCGACTCACATTCGTCAAGTGGCATTACACCACTTGTAGAATTCGTCAAGACGTTCTCGATGGTCTTCGTTGGGGTTTCTAGGGATGTCTCACTCACGTCTGCCAATGCTTCCTTGGAGCTCGTTGTGGCATTCCCAGTAGAACACTCACATTCCTAGCCTCAATAACCCAACTAGGTAGACTGTTCCATTCATCAACTACCCTATTTCCAAACCAATACTTTCCTATGTCCTTTCTAAATCTAAACTTATCTAATTTAAATCAATTACTGCGGGTTCTCTCTTGGAGAGACATCGTCAAGACCCTATTTATATCCCCTCGTACAAGAGTTATGGACTGAACACATCGATTCCAGGTTGAGGGACTGATTACCTCAAACTTCTCCTCTCCTTACTCACTTCTACTTTGTATTTGACTGATGAAGCCACTGTGTGGCGAAACGTTTCTTCAATGAAGATTCCCATCTGTTGCTTAAGTGTTTCAATTCTTCAACTTGTCGGTTTTCTAAACCATTCATCACATCTGTCAGACACTGCAACATCATGGGATATTGGTACAAAGACTTCAACACTTGCCTAACTTTTGGACGACGACCTACTTACACTAGTGGCAGGTCTAACTGTGATCCCACCTCTTCCTGCTTCACCTCATCTGGCTCTATGCTCTCTGGCTCTATGCTGCCTCAATAACCCAACTAGGTAGACTGTTCCACTCATCAACTACCCTATTTCCAAACCAATACTTTCCTATGTCCTTTCTAAATCTAAACTCATCTAATTTTAATCCATTACTGCGGGTTCTCTCTTGGAGAGATATCCTCAAGACCTTATTAATATCCCCTTTATTAATACCCATCTTCCACTTATACACTTCGATCAGGTCTCCCCTCATTCTTCGTCTAACAAGTGAATGTAACTTAAGAGTCTTCAATCTTTCTTCATAAGGAAGATTTCTAATGCTATGTATTAATTTAGTCATCCTACGCTGAAAGTTTTCTAACGAATTTATGTCCATTCTGTATTATGGAGACAGAACTGAGCTGCATAATCTAGGTGAGGCCTTATTAATGATGTATAAAGCTGCAGTATGACCTCTGGACTTCTGTTGCTTACACTTCTTGATATAAATCCCAGTAATCTGTTTGCCTTATTACGTACGCTTAGGCATTGCTGTCCTTTTCGCAATCTGTATGCCTAAGTTCTACATCATTTAACTTATAAGTGCTAGGGTTATGGACACTCCCGAGCTTCAGAACCTTGCATTTATCTACATTGAACTGCATTTGCCACTTTTCTGACCAAGAATAGAGTTTGTTTAAATCCTCCTGAAGTTCCCTAACATCTACGTTTGAATCAATTATCCTACCTATCTTTGTGTCATCGGCGAATTTGCTCATATCACAAGTAATTCCCTCATCAAGATCATTGATATATATTATAAACAACAACGGGCCCAAGACTGATCCCTGTGGAACGCCACTTGTTACAGATCCCCACTCGGATTTAACCCCATTTATGGACACTCTCTGCTTCCTGTTTGTGAGCCATGACTCGATCCACGAGAGCACTTTTCCCCCATTGCCATGAGCTGCCACTTTCTTTAACAGTCTATGGTGCGGAACTCTATCAAAAGCCTTACTAAAATCTAAGTAAATAATATCAAATTCTTTATCGTGGTCAACAGCCTCAAAAGCTTTACTGAAGAAAGTTAATAAATTAGTTAGACAAGACCGGCCTCTTGTGAATCCATGCTGAGTATCATTAATCAAGCTATGCTTATCGAGATGGCTTCTTATAATCTCAGCTATAATTGACTCTAGTAATTTGCCTACAATTGAAGTCAGGCTTATTGGGCGGTAATTTGACGGTAACGACTTGTCCCCTGCTTTAAAAATGAGAATTACATTAGCCATCTTCCACATATTAGACACTACACCTGTTTGAAGAGATAAATTAAAAATATTAGTTAATGGTTCACAGAGTTCCATTTTGCATTCCTTAAGAACCCTTGAAAAACCTCATCAGGACCCAGCGACTCATTTTGCTTCAGTCGGTCTATTTCTTTCATAACCATTTCACTAGTGACTGATGTTACATAATTTATCTTCTTCTGGCCCACTATAAAAATTAATTACTGGGATATTGTTAGTGTCTTCCTGTGTAAAAACCGAGAGAAAACAATTATTTAAAATCGAGCACATTTCATTCTCCTTGTCAGTAAGATGCCATAGTTATTTTTAAGGGGACCTATCTTATCTCTAACTTTTGTTCTGATGAAATTAAGACACATTTGCAACATCTGGGTATATTTATTGTAGTGATTTCGCCATCCAGTGGCTTTATCAATACAAATTCTAGGACATAGCTTGAAGACAGTAGGACTATATACAGAAGATGAGGTAATCAGTCCCTCAACCTAGGAGTAGGTGCGAAGAGCACCATAGTCGTGGAGATTCTGAAGCAGAAGCAAGGAGCCTGGCACAAACTCCCGAGTACCGTTATAGAAGCTGAGACATTGTGTAGTTTTAAAAATAGGTTGGATAAATACATGAGTGAGTGCGGGTGTGTGTGATTTGGACCTGATTGGCTTGTACTACTAGGTCGGATGCCGTGCTCCTCCCTTAAGTGACGTGACTAACCTGACTAGGTCAAGCATCCCAGTTTTATAAAGTTTTTCTTCATCTCTTTTTTAGTAAATGTCTACAGGAGAAGGGGTTACTAGCCCATCGCTCCCGGCATTTTAGTCGCCTCATACGACACGCATAGCTTACGGAGGAAAGATTCTTTTCCACTTCTCCATGGACAATAGAAGAAATAAAGAACAAGAGCTATTTAGAAAAAGGAGAAAAACCTAGATGTATGTATATATATATGCATGTGCGTGTCTGTGAAGTGTGACCAAAGTGTAAGTAGGAGTAGCAAGATATCCCTGTTATCTAGCATGTTTATGAGACAGAAAAAGACACCAGCAATCCCCCTAATTCTTCGCTTTTCAAGAGAATGCAGATTCAGGGAAGTGGATAAATCCCCTGCAGAGACGCATACAGGTCACTGGGAAATCCAGGAAATGACAAGGGAGGCAGCAACTGAGAGGCTTAAATTGGACCCAAACATACAGAGGAAAATGGAATAGGGAAGAGAAGAATGAGAGGTCAATTTTTATTCATGAGCTTCAGGGGGCAAAGGGATGACATACGATAAACGATGCAAGGGGAAGAACAAGAGAGTGTAAATATCATAAAACAAACAGGAGAGTTGAACCAGACCAAGCTGAGAAGTTTTCAGAGAATAGAGGGATATTTAAGGGGAAAAATCTTCCAGTAAAATTTATTTTCAAGGCAGAAACTTTGCAAAACATATTCCTACAGCATTAACCACACCTAAAGGACTCATCAAAATGACTCACAAAATCGTAATGACACGACTCCAGACAAACCATACCACTGGCGGGGTTAGACCCCGCGTTCAGAGAGTCTCAAAAGTCCAGACCGTCGCAATAGCGACAGGATACGAAAAGAACGACAGAAACTTAGAGGGTACAAAGACACAAGGGGTAGGAAAGAGAGAGAAGGCTAGAGACAGACAGGGAAGCTCAGACCCGGGAGGACCAGCAATCGTAACGACCTGTAGAGTCACCCACAGAACTCCATCAACACCCCTCCTACCCGCAACTAAACAAATTAACGCAAAACAAACCACGCTCTGCACTCTCAGCCAACACCGCACTCCACCCCAGCACAGGCCCGACCTTTACTGCAGCCTCCCCTAGCATCTTGCCAGGCCTCCCATTTTCCCAGCCATACAAACCCCCGAGAATACAGTACTGGAAAAGAAAACGATGGAAGGTATAGTACACCAATGCAGATGGAATACCAAATAAGTGTGAGGAGTGGCAGAAAAGAATCATGGAGGTATCCCCAGACAACATAGTACTTACGGAAACAAAGCTCACAGCAATGATAACAGACATGATCTTTCCAACCGGATATAAGATGCTGTGGAAAGATAGAGCAAACAGAGGCGTAGGTGAAGTTGCATTGCTCATGAGAAATCAGTGGAGTTTTGAGGAATTGGAAGGAAGTGGGCTGAAGGGACGTAATGGACTACATAGCTGGGGGTCTCAAGGTGGTGATTGCAGTGATATACAACCCATCACAGAATAGGAGGCCAAGGCAAGAGTACGATGAGAGTAAAAAAGCAATTGTGGACACATTAGCTAGGGTGGCCAGAAGAACCCATATGGATAGGGCGAAGTTACTAGATGAAGGTGATTTCAATCACAAGGAGATTGGCTAAGAAAACCTGGAGCCACATAAAGGACCAGAAACGAGGAAGGCTAAGATGATAGAGGTGGTACTGGAAATCCTCATGTGTCAACAAAAGATGAACCAAAAACCTCGTATTCATTGGGAGCTATTATATATGAAAGGCCCCTCGAAGCAAGTGATTACATGGTCCTGAGCTTCGAATACTTTGTAGAGTTAACAGTGGAGAGTGAAGCAGCACGAGGCATGAGGCAATTCCTGCATGAGGTCCAGTGGGGAAGAGAACTGGAAGGGAAAACAGTAAAATAAATGATCCAACATATGGACACAAATGGTAGGAAGGCAAAGGATAAGCTCTCACTCAAGAACATCAGAACCACTGAGAAGACCAGAATAAGCCCTTGGAACACCCGAAAGTGTGGAGACGTCAACACTAAGTGTGTCAGAGCATAAGAAATGCACAGAAGGCAATAGTCCCAGTACAATAAGGAGATAAGCCAAAGAGCCAGAAACGAATAAGGATGGATAAGGAGGGACGCCCAGCGCAATACGAGAATGATATAGCATCGAAAGCCAAATCTAACCTAAAGCGGTTGTACAGCCACATAAAGAGGAAAATAACTGTCAAGAACCTGGTGATCAGGCAGAGGAAGGAAGGAGAGGGAGATCACAAGAAACAACCAAGAAGTATGTGAGGAGCTCAACAATAGAATTAGGGAGGTATATTCAGTGAAGACGGTGAAGCTTTCAGCAAATCAGAATGGTAGGGTACACCACCAAGTGCAGGATACACTACACACAACCGAGGAGGTGAAGACATTGTTAAGCGAATCATGTACCTCAAAGGCAGTGAGCCCAAACAATATCTCTCCATGGATCTTGCAAGAGGGAGAAGAGATACTAATAACGATCTTCAAAACTTGTATCGCAACAGAGCAACTACCTGAGGTATGGAAGACAGCAAATGTATTCCCAATTTTCATCAAAGTCACAGACAGGCAGCATTACACTACAGACCAGTGTCAATGACATGCATTGTACGCAAAGTCATGGAGAAGATTGTCAGAAGATAGGTGGATCCTTAAAAGGAACGTGCTTATAAACGACAGCGAGCACGGTTTCAGGGAGAAAAAATCCTTCCGACAACGTAACGGAAGTAAGACAAGGGAGAGAAGGGTGGGTAGACTGCATTTTCTTGGACTGAAAGAAAGCTATTGACACAATTCCGCACAATACATGTCTCATAGAGTTTTATCCCATCAAGCGCAGAGTCATGAAGAATAGGGAAGGTCAAATAATACCGCAGTCACTGTGCATGCTAGGGGGGCCAAAGGTTGCAAACTTTACTCAGGGAAAATGTTCTTGTAGCGAATATCATACTAAGCACATCTCACGAAATGTACATCGAACAAATAACTGCTGCAGCACATGGGCGCTTGGCAAGCCTGTGAATAGCTTTTCGACACCTATATATCGTGTACCTCAGGCCTATATTGGAGTATGAAGCGCCCATATGGAACCAACACCTAGTCAAGCATGCCAAAAAATTACAGAAAGTGCAAAGGTTTACAGCAAGACTAGTCCCTGAGTTAAGGAGCATGTCCTGTGATATTAAGAGAAATCAACCCGATGACATTGGAGGCCAGGAGGGATAGTAGGGATTTGATAACAACATAAAATACTGAGATTATTTGATAAGGTGGGTAGCATCAGAATGTTTCAGAGATGGGACACAGAAACAAGGGGTCACAACTGGTAGTTGAAAACTTAGATGAGTCACAGGGATGTAAGAAAGTATTTCTTTTGTCATAAAGTTATCAGGAAGTGGAACAATCTGGAGAGTGATATAGTGAAGGCAGAATCTTTACATACCTTTAAGAAGAGGTACGATAAAACTCTTGGAACAGAGAGAGAGAGAGAGAGAGAGAGAGAGAGAGAGAGAGTACGTAGTAGCAACCAGTAAAGAAGCGGAGCCAGGAGCTGTGAATCGACCTCTGCAACCGCATATCAGGTCAGTACAAAAAAGTAAGTACAAATACACGCACGACATTCTGAAGAACTTTATCAGAGATATTTTTAAGAAATTCCAAGAAACCAGGAGACTGTTAATTACAGGATGGCTGTCGCAGTATGATGCAGATGCCTACATGCTCAGTAAAGCCATCAGTCTACACAAGAGATATAAGGAGATGTGTAAAATCGATGATGCTCTAGAGTCTTGACTATACTTAACAAAAGGATAACATTAATAACGAAAGACGCTTGTTGAAGTAAGATAGACCTCATTTAAACAGGTCAGAGTCGGATCATGTATGAGGGGGCTGAACACTTCTGAGAGAGTGAGATTGCTGGGTATGAACTTAGTGAAAAGACAGAGAATGGGACAGGAGGGAGCAGACAAATGGCTTCAGGAACCCTGGTAACCAATGGGATGGGGAATTTGAACTAATTAACATAGCAGTGAGAGAGCAGCTGGGCGAGTTAAAATTTCTTTACACCAATGAGTGTAGAATTTAAAAAAGAAATGGAACGAATTATCTGCATACACCTCAGCAGAAAACAGAAGGTTTCATTGCACCAAATGACTCTGGCTTTTTCCCCAAATAACATCAATTAGCAGAAATCATCTTGATTAAATATAGTACCTTTCATACCTTGCACTCAAAACAAAAGACTCTGTTGGCGATGAACTGATGGCGATATAAATATATATATATATATATATATATATATATATATATATATATATATATATATATATATATATATATATATATATATATATATATATATATGTGTGTGTGTGTGTGTGTGTGTGAAGCGAGAAGACATTTCACTGCACCGTTTCAAGGTAAATTGTGGAAGTGTTGTGCAGTTTGAGAATGTTGGTGAGTTGTGGTGGTGAGGAAGACGGCCAGTGGAGGTGGGGGAGTATAAGGCCTACACTGTTTATGAGTACCGGCCAAGATTATCGTACATACAGACGTCGAAAAGCTCTTATAAAAACATCTATATCCAGCACCATGCACCTTGCTTCCAGTTAACTTGGAAATGATTGTGTCGATGCATGGACTATTTAGAGGCATATGTTATGGAAAAACAATGTGAAATTAATGTTAACGAGTGAGTGACCAGTCAGTGTATCCACCCCCACGTCACGGGGGTGGGTGGAAGAGGTGGGATGTGTAACTGGATGGTGAGTGAACACACTGGTTCAGCAGGACCCATACCCACATTGTTCATAGTGTACATGGGAAACAAATAAAGTTTTGTGTATTGTAAGACAGTGTGAACAATATATAGTGTGCAAGTCCATGTGTATTGTACTCCCCGGGATAACCCCACTCAACAACCTGCGCCTCCCCCACCTAATTCCCAGGGGAAGTTTTCCCCTTCCCCTCCCAGCCCCTCAAACTCCACCAGGCCACCACGGTCAAGTTCACTACCTTCCACGCACCATACCCACCCAGCATGTCATATTCCACTCCTATTGTCTAGTCTAGCAGATGGATGCCAACCAGGAGGAAGCAAGCAGCCAGGGAAATGGCACGGCTGGCAATACTAGGAGAGGCAAGTGTCGGTCATGCTTACAGCTTCGTTGTCTCAACTCTAATGGTTTCCTCCGCAAACACGTTAGTTGCCCTGGTTCAGGATGTCCTCCTGTGGAAAGTGATGATCCAGAGCCACCTCAGGCACCTGAACCAACTCTAACAGATTTCATCTCATCAGACAATCTCTTGGAAGCAATTAAAGCAACAGGTACGAGGACACTCACACATATTCCCAAAGCAGCCCGTCCACACGCAGCTGGGAAACTTACAGACCTCCTGAAAAAAGTAAACGATGGTTCCACTATCTTAAATGTTCCACCAACCATCAAGGCATGGCACAACTTGCTACTTTTTGGCAATGTCTGCTTAGCTGTGCCGGAAAGAAGGGGAAAGAGGCTAGCCTCAATGATAATTAAATCCTTAAGAGATTTTCCTAGAGTTGAGCCTTCCCCGTCAACACAAAAACGGGAGAGGCAGAACCCCCACTCACTCTACTGACAGTGAAAAAGTCAGAGTCCAAGTGAGCAAGAAAATTGAAGAGGGCAACACAGTGGGGGCAATCAGAATTATTACCAGTGAAGATACAGTTGCTCCCAGGGATGCTGATACGGCTGAAGCACTTAGAGGAAAGCACCCTGCCAGGGAAACCAGTGACACCAATAGTTCCAACACCTCTGTCCCCACTATGGAACCATTGATTGTGGAAGACTCAGACATTTACAAAGCAATAATGTCGTTCCCATCTGGCTCTGCTGGGGGTTATACTGGAATAAGGCCACAGCATTTAAAGGAAATGGTTAATCCAGTTATTGGGGAAATTGCAGAGACACTGCTTTCAAAGATCACAAGGTTCGTCAACAATTCCTTGGCTGGTCTGACTCCTGATGAAATTAGACCTTTCTTTTTTGGTGCAACACCTTGTGCACTTAAAAAGAAGGATGAAGGAATTCGGCCAATTGCAGTAGGCAACACGTTACGCCGCCTCATATCCAAAGCTGCTGTCCGAAGTATTCTTGCACAGGCAGCCATGATGCTTCAACCAAACCAGCTTGGCTTTGGAGTCTCTCAAGGAAGTGAAGCAGCGGTTCATGCAACAAGGGCGTATATCAACAACCTGCCTGAGGACAATGCAGTGGTAAAATTAGATTTCAAGAATGCGTTCAATCTCCTGAAAAGAGACGTGGTATTAGCAGCAGTACAAGAACATTTCCCTGGTCTCTTCCCCTTTGTTTCAGCTGGGTATAGCAAGGAATCAATGCTTCTCTTTGGAGAGCATGAAATCACATCATCGGAGGGTGTCCAACAAGGAGATCCTCTTGCACCATTTCTCTTCTGTATAGCAGTTAGGGAAATCACAGTCAGACTGACCAGCGAGCTGAACATCTGGTTCCTAGATGATGGCACACTAGCAGGTACAAAGGAGTCTCTCCTACATGATCTTACACAGGTAATGACACAGGGACAGGAAATGGGTCTCGTCCTGAATCCATCCAAATGTGAAATCATCTCAGTCAGTCAACAAGTGATAAATGCAGTGAGATCAAAACTACCAGGAGCAGCAGTCATTGCCCCCACAAATAGTGTCTTGCTAGGAGCACCTCTGGGAAGCAACGCCATTGACACAATTCTCAGGAAGAAATTGGAAGAGTTAAGGAGAATGGAACAACGAATAGGCAATCTGGACACCCACGATGCCTTGTACCTTCTCACAAAGTGCTTGAGTCTGCCCAGGTTGACATATTTCCTAAGATGTGCACCTTCATATGATAACCCTATACTGCACGAATATGACAGTATTCTGAGGCAAATTTTTACGAAAGTACTTAACCTTACTCTAGAAGACGGGCAATGGAACCAAGCTACACTTCCAGTCAGACTAGGAGACATTGGTGTCCGCAAGTCATCACAGATTGCGTTACCTGCTTTTCTGTCCTCGTGTATTGCATCCAGAGAACTTGTAGCAGCGATTCTCCCTGAACATCTTAGGGACAAGATTGGAGTCCAGGACCAAAAATTCATTGACGGAGCAATGATCTGGGATAATCTAACGGGCTCAGAAACCAGACCTGCTCCCCCCAACAACTACAAACAATCGCACTGGGATGGTCCAATAGTGGAAAATATAGCCTCAACAATGCTTCAGAGTGTATCAGGGAAGGATAGAGCCCGCCTGCTGGCAGTGAGAGCCCCTCATGCTGGGGACTTTCTGTTGGCTGTTCCCAACTCCAGCCTTGGCACACGCCTCGACCCACAGACCATCCGCATCGGTGTTGCCCTTCGACTTGCCGCCCCTATTCTCGCCAAACACAGGTGTATTTGTGGCAGTGAAGCAGCAGACCGATTCGGGTACCATGGTCTTGTGTGCCGTAAATCCGAGGGAAAGATTGCAAGACATGAGGAGGTTAATAACATTATCAAGAGGAGCCTCACAACAGCTGGATGCCCAGCAGTAAGGGAGCCACCCCAACTATGCAGATCTGATGGCAGCCAGAAGCGTCCAGATGGTATTACCCTTCAAGCCTGGACAGATGGGAAGCAGGTGGTGTGGGATTATACATGTGCATCTACCTTGGCTGATACCTATCTCCAATACACCAGGGAGGAAGGAGGGGCAGCTGCCAGCTTCAGGGAGTCCCAAAAGTCTAGAAAATATGGAGAACTTGCCCATCATTACATGTTTGTTCCCATAGGCTCAGAGACCCTTGGCTCATGGGGAAAGAGTGCATCTAAATTCCTAAAGGAGCTGGGAAAAAGACTCATCAGGGTAACTAGGGATCCCAGGGCAGCTAGTTTTCTGTTCCAGTGGCTCAGTGCGGCTGTTCAAAGGGGTAATGCCTGCTGTATTTTGGGAACACGCCCCAGCTCTGAGGAGCTGGATGAGATTTTCGCCTTATAATCGGTGATACACACGTAACAACATGTACCTTATATGCCACCTTTATATCAACAATGTATCTCTTAAATCTTCTGTACCATATTATGTAATAAAATATTCCTATTGGTAAAAAAAATATATACTAAAAGATGGGGTGGTAGGGGAAGTGGAATATTCAAATGGCTTCAGGAAGAAATCCAAATATTCTTCCTTGAAGCCTTTTTATGCACTTCTCCGAGGCTATGGGTCCCACAATTTACACCAGAGGTGGACCCCTTGATACGTGAAATATATATATAGATATATATATATATATATATATATATATATATATATATATATATATATATATTTGTGAGGGTGTGTGTGTGTGTGTGTGTTAAAAAACTTTCATCATCCTTCACTCCATCACTGTCTTGCCCGAGGAGTGCTTACACTACAGTTATAAAACTGCTACATTAATTAACACCCCTCCTTCAGAGTGCAGACACTCTACTTCGGACTCAGGTCCGATCTGCCGGTTTCCCTGAATCCCTTCATAAATATTACCCTTCTCACACTCCAACAGCACGTCAAGTCCTAAAAACCATTTGTCTCCATTTGCTCCTATCTAAAACGCCCATTCATGCTTGCTCTAAGTCCAAGCAGGTGAAACACAAAATCACATTTACCCCCTCCCCTCCAACTATTTCTAGGCAGACCTTTACTCCGCCTACCCTCCACTACAGATTTATACACTCTCTATGTCATTCTATTTCGTTCCACCCAATCTGTATGTCCGAACCACCTCAGCCCTCTGGATAATAGTTTGGGTAATCCAGCACCTTCTCCTAATGTCCAAACTACGAATTCTCTGTATTATATTCACACCACACATTGCCCTCAGACACGACATCACTGCATCCAGCCTTCTCCTTGTTACAACATTCACCACCCATGCTTAACACCAACACAAGAGCGTTAGTATAACTATACTCTCATATATTCCCCTCTTTGCTTCCAAGGACAAAGTTCTTTGTCTCCACAGACTCCTCAGTACACCACTCACCTTTTTCCCCTTGTCAATTCTATGATTCACCTTATCTTTCATAGACCCATCTGCTGACATGTTCACTCCTAAATCTCTGAATACATTCACCTCCTCCATACTCTCTCGTTCCAACCTGATATCCAATCTTTGGTTACCTTTTTTTTTTATTCTCATCACCTTACTCTTTCCTATATTCACTTTCAATTTTCTTCTTTTACGTACCCTACCAAACTTAACCACCAACCTCTGCAACTTCTCTTGAGAATCTCCCAAAAGCACAGTGTCTTCAGCAAAGGGCAACTGTGACAACTCACACTTTATGTTAGATTCTTTATCTTTTAGCCCCACATCTCTTGCCACACCTGAGCATTCAGTTCTCTTACAACCCCATCTATAAATATATTGAACAACCATGGTGACATCACACATCCTTTTCTAAGGTCTACTTTTACTGGGAAATAATCTCCCTCTCTCCTACACACTCTAACCTGATCCTCACTATCCTCGTAAAAACTTTTCACTGCTTTCAGTAACCTACCTTCTATTCAATTCATTTGCAACATTTGCCACATTGCCCCCCTACCACCCTGTCATATGCCATTTCCAAATCCATAAATGCCACAAAAACCTCTTTACCCTTATCTAAATACTGTTCACCTATATATTTCACTGTAAACACTTGGTTTACACATCTATCCTTCCTAAAGCCTCCTTGTTCATCTGCACCTAAACTTACTCTAAATTCTTTCAATAATAACTTTTCCATTCATTTTTCCAGGTATACTCAACAGACTTATTTCCCCATGATTTTTGCATACTCTTTTGTTCCCTTTGGCATTATACATAGGAATTATGCATGATCTCTGCTAGTCCCTAGGGGCCTTGCCCTTTTCCAAACATTTACTGAATAAAACCACCAACCACTCCATAACTAAATCCCCACCAGCTTTAAACATTTATATCTTTATCCCGTTGCATTTCAATTAATTTAAATGAGGAAAATTAACTCTGCAAACGAGCAAATCCAGTTGCGAGCAAGGTCATGGAACGGATTAAACTCACAAGTAGAGGTTCCACTGTATATATACAGGTGAACCTTGACTTAAGAGTTTAATCCGTTCCAGGAGCCTTACCCCCTTTCATTCTATCCACTGCCTCACGAACTTCCCCCACACTCACAACTGGATCTTCCTCACTCCTACAAGATGTTATTCCTCCTTGCCCTATACACGAAATCACAGCTTCCCTATCTTCATCAACATTTAACAATTCTTCAAAATATTCCCTCCATCTTTCCGATACATCTAACTCTCCATTTAATAACTCTCCTCTCCTATTTTTAACTGTCAAATCCATTTGTTCCCTAGGCTTCCTCAACTTAATAATCTCACTCAGTATCACTAAGAGATTATTCATTTTTTGGAAGAATTTAATAATACATTGGACAAATAATAAATCTTAATTCTTGGGTAGAATATTTTGTTAGTGGGATGTAGAGAAGGACCTGTCTATTGGGCCAGCGGGCCTGCCACAGTGTTCCTCCTTTCGTCGCGCATCAGGGATGTGATGGTGAGGTGTGGTCTAGACCCTTTATATGCCTTCCTTTGATGTATTACTTTTATAGTTCCTTGGTAATGTGAGAAGTTACTAAAGCGGTTGGAATTTCACTACTCTTTTACAGTGGTTGTATATATATATATATATATATATATATATATATATATATATATATATATATATATATATATATATATATATATATATATATATATATATATATATATATATTTATTTATATATATATACATACATATATATATATATATATATATATATATATATATATATATATATATATATATATATATATATATATATATATATATATATATATATATATGCAATAAGATCACAGTAAACAGGTGATTTCAGAATATGCAAAACAACCACTCTGAAAGAATAGAGAAATTCCAAGAGCTTTCGTGACTACTCACATTATCAAGGAACTATGAAAGTAAAGCATCCAAGGAAGCTATATAAGGGGTCTGGCCAGCACCTCACTATCAGATCCCACAACGGTTAAACACCTGACGCGAGACGACCCAACTTGGATAGGTCCTTTGCACAACTCACCCACAAACTATTCTACCCAAGAAAATTTAAAAATTATTATTTGTCCAGTGTATTATTAAATTCTTCCCAAATTCTATTAATTATAAATGGATCTAATTTATATAAACCAAAGGAAATATTCATATTATTGTCAAAACTGCTTTTTATGAAACAAGATTCAATTATATTCCTGTCGACCATGGACTTGCTTGATACTACTTTCTCAACTTTTTGAAAATCAATTGGATGGTTAAAATCTCTTACATGAATAAATAGAGCATTGGAATTTTTACCAGTTTGACCAGATTTTTACCAGTTTGACCGTAATAAACTTTATCGCAAATTTTACAAGGAATCTTATAGACACATCCATCAGCATTTTGGGGGGAATTCTTTATCAAAAGTTTTTTTTACTGTATCAAGATTTTTGAATACAACTTTAATATTAAAAGTCTTAAGAAGAGAAGGCATATCAACCAAGTTTTCATGGTAAGGGAGAACCATCATATTTTTAGTTGAATAAGGCTGGTTGTCCCTTTTTGGATTGTAAAAAGTATTTCTAGCAACTTTAAAAGATTTATCAATTACATTTCTTGGGTATTTTAAATCATTACCTATTTCATAAATTTTGGATATTTCCTCATCTATGAACTCAGGACTACAAATTCGTAAAGCTCTCAAAAACATTGATGAGAAAACAGACAGTTTGACTCTATCTTAATGCGAGGAATAATATAATTGAATAATATAATTGAATCTTGTTTCATAAAAAGCAGTTTTGACAATAATATGAATATTTCCTTTGGTTTATATAAATTAGATCCATTTATAATTAATAGAATTTGGGAAGAATTTAATAATACACTGGACAAATAATAATTTTTAAATTTTCTTGGGTAGAATAGTTTGTGGGTGAGTTGTGCAAAGGACCTATCCAAGTTGGGTCGTCGCGCGTCAGGTGTTTAACCGTTGTGGGATCTGATAGTGAGGTGTTGGCCAGACCCCTTATATAGCTTCCTTGGATGCTTTACTTTCATAGTTCCTTGATAATGTGAGTAGTCACGAAAGCGCTTGGAATTTCTCTATTCTTTCAGAGTGGTTGTTTTGCATATATATTTATATATATATATATATATATATATATATATATATATATATATATATATATATATATATATATATAAATATATGCAATAAGATCACAGTAAACAGGTGATTTCAGAATATGCAAAACAACCACTGTGAAAGAATAGAGAAATTCCAAGCGCTTTCGTGACTACTCACATTATCATAGTTTCTTGATAATGTGAGTAGTCACGAAAGCGCTTGGAATTTCTCTATTCTTTCACAGTGGTTGTTTTGCATATATATATATATATATATATATATATATATATATATATATATATATATATATATATATATATATATATATATATATATATATATATATATATATATATATATATATATATGACTTCGTATCTATAGAAATTCAAGGTAATAGATGCCCGAAAAAAAATTTTCATTGTATTACATCGTGTTTCCAAAACAAAATCAGGACAAGGCCAATTAGTATAAAGGGAATATTTCTTGGAGACTACAACTTGGCTAACATATACTGGAGCAGTCTGTGGATGAACCACAAGGCCACTGTACTCATCAATACATTTAAGTATTTCTAACCCGAACTGTCACCCTGAGGCAGAAATATTTTAGGTCTTGTACTGACTATAGTCTTTGACCTCACACAATCATGCAAGGTCGGAGAGTCTAGGGAACAGTCATCACTACATCATTCCATTCAAAATAGACACAATTGTTGATTTCCACTAATAAACTTTGATAGAATATGCAAAAATATTCGTAAGGTTTACTTAATAGAACTACTAGGTTCAAATAATGTATAGTAAATTTCAAAGATATTTAAAGGTAAAATTTTAAGTTTTAGTGAGAAGGATGACATACCACGAAAAAATGAAACGTGTAAATGATGAAAGAAAACCAGGCTGGATGACGAGACTAGTTGAGTCAAGAGGGGAAAAAAATAAACAGAATGGTAACCGCAGAGATCACACACGTTCGCTTACAGAAAGACATTTCTGTAACCGCTGGAATTTTGGTTTTCAGAGCCTGTCACCGACAAACAATGTAATGACAAAATAAGCAGCCTTGAAGAGGTTGAATACTAACAAATCTAACAGACCAGAAGAAGAAGGCTTTCGCAACGTATCTCATTAAAGTATAATAACCAAAATACAAACACATGGTATAGGACACAAACTTCATACTTGGACAAACGACAGGCTCACAGACAGGAAACAGAGTGGTAACTCAACCACGAGGTATCCCAGTGGTTGGGCTAACATCTTAAACAGTAAAATTTGCAGACAACATTAAATTTAGAAAAAGTGCAGCATCCAAATCCTCAGTGATTTGCACAGGTGGGCAATATAGTCGGAGACGTGCAAGATGATTTTCAATGTAGATAAGGGCAGAGTAATGCATTTTGGGTATGACAGTCCCAAATATAATACATAATTTTTGGCAAAAAGCTTACCGAAGCAAGTAAAGAAAACATTGTAGAAATCATAAGTAATTCCTAAACAAAAAAATGAAGCAATGCCTAACTCCTAATAACAAAGCTAACAGATTGCTAGGCTTCGTAAGTGGAAACTTCAAATCTAGAACACCAGATACCATATTGATTCTCTTTAATGCAATTATATGACCACATCTTTTAAAATCTATCCAGCTTTAATCCCTAAATTACATAAATGGTGAGGCTGCATATGAGGGACACCAAACTCCTACAATCACTAAATCCTCATAAACTAGTAGTCAAGGTACTCAACCTTTTTTCTCTCTAGAAACGGAGATTATAAGATATTTTGCAAACTGGATGGCTTCGACACAGTCAAACATGAAAATATATTCGAAGTGATGAATGAGTTCATTGCTCAAAAAAAAAATGGAAGGAAACTGCATATGGAAGAGTTTTCTGCTAACAAAATTACAGCAGAATGGAATGAACTACCAGCTAATGTTACAAGCATGAAGCCAATACAGTCACTCAAGAAGTAACTGGACAGGCACTGTACCTGTACAGGATTCAACCAGATAAATCGTTCTCTTGTGGAAAGGGTTGTCAGAGCCTTCACGACCACATGCTTGTCATGAATTTATCAGTTAACCCAAATTGTTTTATGCGTCACAAAACATGACGACAAGTTAGACCGACAAAAATAAATCATTTAGGTATTTGGTATGGTGAGAGAAGAGTGGAACAAGATGGTGGAGAGAGCGCTCGCTACCTCACCCTGACACTCATTAAACCCACATTAAACACATTCATACCACCATATTCATTCAGTAGATGGGCCATCTGAAGTCAATAGTTTCCATATGTCTATTCAGCAACTGCATCAGGCCGATAGCGCCAACCGAGACAATAATAGCAGTAGTGGAAGATGTAGATGGTGGTAACGATAAAAATAGAACCACCTGTATTCACAGCTGTCAGTGTGGTAGTGGAGAAATAAAAATAGTATTTAAGTAGAATACATGCCATTCTTCTATTATAGTATGTATTATGTTCCACTGTTTGCGGCAGTGGACTCACACACCTAGATAATACACTATAGTCCTCAATCTAGTTCTCTTTTTCTATCTTTCTCCTGGACTCTCTCTCTCTCTCTCTCTCTCTCTCTCTCTCTCTCTTTAACACCCAACATCCTCAAGACATTCTAATATCACATAACTGACTGAGATTGGAATGAGGAGTCGTCTCCTGCGGATTGGGACAGCGCAGTTCAGATTACCAATTTGGGGCAAATATTTTCTAAAACGCAGGACAACAGGTTTTTATTTAAATTATTGCTGCAGCGAGCCAGTGAGAATGTCTGCCATATACTCGGCGCGTGATCCCCTCTACTACTACTGATGCTTTAGTCTTATGTGAGAAGTAAATAACAGACGGAGAGGGAGTCAGTGAGTGAATGAGAGAGAGAGAGAGAGAGAGAGAGAGAGAGAGAGAGAGAGAGAGAGAGAGAGAGAGAGAGAGAGAGAGAGAGAGAGAGAAGGGAGAGAGACGTGTTTGAACAGTACCGAGTCAATAAAGTCATGTTATTAGGTAAGCGAGTTTGCTCTGAAACTGAGTAAATAACACAAGGGAAAACCAATATCGACTTTTATTGACTTGTTACCACCGTGTTCCCCTCTTGTTACCACCGTGTTCCCCTCTTGTTACCACCGTGTTCCCCTCTTGTTACCACCGTGTTCCCCTCTTGTTACCACCGTGTTCCCCTCTTGTTACCACCGTGTTCCCCTCTTGTTACCACCGTGTTCCCCTCTTGTTACCACCGTGTTCCCCTCTTGTTACCACCGTGTTCCCCTCTTGTTACCACCGTGTTCCCCTCTTGTTACCACCGTGTTCCCCTCTTGTTACCACCGTGTTCCCCTCCTGTTACCACCGTGTTCCCCTCCTGTTACCACCGTGTTCCCCTTCTGTTACCACCGTGTTCCCCTCCTGTTACCACCGTGTTCCCCTCTTGTTACTACCGTGTTCCCCTCGTGTTACCACCGTGTTCCCCTCGTGATACCAACGTGTTCCCCTCGTGTTACCACGGTGTTCCCCTCGTGTTACCACCGTGTTCCCCTCGTGTTACCACCGTGTTCCCCTCTTGTTACCACCGTGTTCCCCTCTCGTTAACACCGTGTTCCCCTCGTGTTACCACGGTGTTCCCCTCGTGTTACCACCGTGTTCCCCTCGTATTGCCACCGTGTTCCCCTCTTGTTACCACCGTGTTCCCCTCTTGTTACCACCGTGTTCCCCTCTTGTTACCACCGTGTTCCCCTCGTGTTACCACCGTGTTCCCCTCGTGTTACCACCGTGTTCCCCTCGTGTTACCACCGTGTTCCCCTCGTGTTACCACCGTGTTCCCCACCTGTTTCCACCATGCTCCCCTCGTGTTACCACCGTGTTCCCCTCTTGTTACCACCGTGTTCCCCTCTTGTTACCACCGTGTTCCCCTATCGTTACCACCGTGTTCATCTCGTGTTACCACCGTGTTCCCCTCGTGTTACCACCGTGTTCCCCTCGTGTTACCACCGTGTTCCCCACCTGTTTCCACCATGCTCCCCTCGTGTTACCACCGTGTTCCCCTCGTGTTACCACCGTGTTCCCCTCGTGTTACCACCGTGTTCCCCTCGTGTTACCACCGTGTTCCCCACCTGTTTCCACCATGCTCCCCTCGCGTTACCACCGTGTTCCTCTCGTGTTACCACGGTGTTCCACTCGTGTTTCCACTATGTTCCCACTGTGTTCCCACCGTGTTCCCACCGTGTTCCCTCCGTGTTATCACCGTGTTTGCACCGTTTTCCCACCATGTTTTCACCGTGTTCTCACCGTGTTCCCACTGTGTTCTCATCGTGTTTCTACCGTGTTTTCACTGCGTTCTTACAGTATTCCTACCGCGTTCGTACAGTGTTCTCACCGTGTTCCTACAGTGTTCCCACCGCATTCCAACCAAGTTCCGAACATCTTCCTAATATTTTCCCACCGAATATTTTCCATGTTCTCACCGTGTATCATACAGTGTTGCCATCGTATTATCAACGTACTTTCCCCACAGTGTTCCCAATGTGCTGCCACACTGATCCTACCGTGTTCTCACAGTGTTCCTTAAAATGCGTTGCCTCTGTGTTTCCATTGTGGTCAACCGTGTTCCTCATTACTTTGCCACTGTGTTCCGACCGTGTTCCAGCCGTGTTCCAGCCGTGTTCCAGCCGTGTTCCAGCCGTGTTCCAGCCGTGTTCCAGCCGTGTTCCGGCCGTGTTCCAGCCGTGTTTCCATTATGAATTTTACTTCACGACAAACCCAGAAGACGATAGTGTGAGAACTCCAGTGTGGACTGAAGACAGTGTGGACTGAAGACAGTGTGGACTGAAGACAGTGTGGACTGAAGACAGTGTGGACTGAAGACAGTGTGGACTGAAGACAGTGTGGACTGAAGACAGTGAGGACTGAAGACAGTGTGGACTGAAGACAGTGTGGACTGAAGACAGTGTGGACTGAAGACAGTGTGGACTGAAGACAGTGTGGACTGAAGACAGTGTGGACTGAAGACAGTGTGGACTGAAGACAGTGCGAACTGAAGACAGTGTGGACTGAAGACAGTGTGGACTGAAGACAGTGTGGACTGAAGACAGTGTGGACTGAAGACAGTGTGGACTGAAGACAGTGTGGACTGAAGACAGTGTGGACTGAAGACAGTGTGGACTGAAGACAGTGCGGACTGAAGACAGTGTGGACTGAAGACAGTGTGGACTGAAGACAGTGTGGACTGAAGACAGTGTGGACTGAAGACAGTGTGGACTGAAGACAGTGTGGACTGAAGACAGTGTGGACTGAAGACAGTGCGAACTGAAGACAGTGTGGACTGAAGACAGTGTGGACTGAAGACAGTGTGGACTGAAGACAGTGTGGACTGAAGACAGTGTGGACTGAAGACAGTGTGGACTGAAGACAGTGTGGACTGAAGACAGTGCGAACTGAAGACAGTGTGGACTGAAGACAGTGTGGACTGAAGACAGTGTGGACTGAAGACAGTGCGAACTGAAGACAGTGTGGACTGAACAGAGTGTGGACTGAAGACAGTGTGGACTGAAGACAGTGTGGACTGAAGACAGTGTGGACTGAAGACAGTGCGAACTGAAGACAGTGTGGACTGAAGACAGTGTGGACTGAAGACAGTGTGCACTGAAGACAGTGTGGACTGAAGACAGTGTGGACTGAAGACAGTGTGGACTGAAGACAGTGTGGACTGAAGACAGTGCGAACTGAAGACAGTGTGGACTGAAGACAGTGTGGACTGAAGACAGTGTGGACTGAAGACAGTGTGGACTGAAGACAGTGCGAACTGAAGACAGTGTGGACTGAAGACAGTGTGGACTGAAGACAGTGTGGATTGAAGACAGTGTGGACTGAAGACAGTGCGAACTGAAGACAGTGTGGACTGAAGACAGTGTGGACTGAAGACAGTGTGGACTGAAGACAGTGTGGACTGAAGACAGTGTGGACTGAAGACAGTGTGGACTGAAGACAGTGTGGACTGAAGACAGTGTGGACTGAAGACAGTGTGGACTGAAGACATTGTGGACTGAAGACAGTGTGGACTGAAGACAGTGTGGACTGAAGACAGTGTGGACTGAAGACAGTGTGGACTGAAGACAGTGTCGTCTGAGGACAGTGTTGACCGAAGACAGTCAATGCCAACTGAAAAAAAATGTCGACTGAAGATAGTCAATATAGACCGACGACAGTTAGTGTCAATGAAGACAATACCAACTGAAGAGAGTCAGTGTTGACCAAGACAGTCAATGCCGATTGATTACCGAGTCTTTTCTTTGTAAGGCTTTGAAAGACCATGACTCTGCTGCTACACTATTCTGCTTTATGGTTCCATTGTTGACACACTCCAAGTCTGCTGCTACACTATTCTGCTTTATGGTTCCATTGTTGACACACTCCAAGTCTGCTGCTACACTAGCCTGCTTTATGGTTCCATTGCTGACACACTCCAAGTCTGCTGCTACACTAGCCTGCTTTATGGTTCCATTGTTGACACACTCCAAGTCTGCTGCTACACTAGCCTGCTTTATGGTTCCATTGTTGACACACTCCAAGTCTGCTGCTACACTAGCCTGCTTTATGGTTCCATTGCTGACACACTCCAAGTCTGCTGCTACACTAGCCTGCTTTATGGTTCCATTGTTGACACACTCCAAGTCTGCTGCTACACTATTCTGCTTTATGGTTCCATTGCTGACACACTCCAAGTCTGCTGCTACACTAGCCTGCTTTATGGTTCCATTGTTGACACACTCCAAGTCTGCTGCTACACTATTCTGCTTTATGGTTCCATTGTTGACACACTCCAAGTCTGCTGCTACACTATTCTGCTTTATGGTTCCATTGTTGACACACTCCAAGTCTGCTGCTACACTAGCCTGCTTTATGGTTCCATTGCTGACACACTCCAAGTCTGCTGCTACACTATTCTGCTTTATGGTTCCATTGTTGACACACTCCAAGTCTGCTGCTACACTATTCTGCTTTATGGTTCCATTGTTGACACACTCCAAGTCTGCTGCTACACTATTCTGCTTTATGGTTCCATTGTTGACACACTCCAAGTCTGCTGCTACACTATTCTGCTTTATGGTTCCATTGTTGACACACTCCAAGTCTGCTGCTACACTATTTTGCTTTATGGTTCCATTGTTGACACACTCCAAGTCTGCTGCTACACTATTCTGCTTTATGGTTCCATTGTTGACACACTCCAAGTCTGCTGCTACACTATTCTGCTTTATGGTTCCATTGTTGACACACTCCAAGTCTGCTGCTACACTATTCTGCTTTATGGTTCCATTGCTGACACACTCCAAGTCTGCTGCTACACTATTCTGCTTTATGGTTCCATTGCTGACACACTCCAAGTCTGCTGCTAAACTATTCTTTATGATAATTAAATTGTGTACACACCCGCAGTGTACTGCAACAATATTCTGTATGATACTGTAAATAGTTACTTTGTGGATACATCCACAATGTGCTGCTACAGTTTCTACGTATCCTCAGGGGAAACTTTAGGAGGCTTCAAGAACTGCTCCGTTTTTTTCCTTCCTACGCCTTTACATTTTTCTTTTGACATTCCTTCAGATGCCTTCATCCGATTTTCACGGCTCGTGTAAAGTAACTAGGATCAGATTACTTTATCAACTGGCATGTAACCGTGCCCCTTGACCTAAATTGTTGAAGTCATTCTCAGGATCCAGGAATGGCTCCGATAGCTTCCAAAACCTTATGCAGCTTAACTTCAGCCTCCAAAATAGGTGCTTCCTAATTCGTCGACAGTGGAAAGTGAATTTCAGGTAAGCTGGTGAAGATCTGACTATTTTATATGTAAAACAGCGTAATTTTTTTTATTTACGTTATAGCATTTTTCCCTGAAAGGCTTCATTATTTAATAGCTGCTGCATCTTATGTCAACATTAGTTCTCATTAAGTTTTGATTGCTTGTAGGAAAACTTGTCAGTATAGCAAGCAAATTAAAATTCTTGAAATCTTTGGAATAGGTGCCACAACTGGTGAATGCCTTTTCTGGCCGGCTTGAAATATTTTCAACTGGAACGAAAGATTCTCACTGTTATTGCTTGAGACAAGTCCCAATTTGCCAATTTTTATTAATAAAAAATGATACTTATTAAATTCATTAACTAAAGAATGCTTCTTCGAATCAGGTTCAAAATATTAATGATTATGTGTTCTTTAAGAAGGAATAAGTAGGAATCACTGGAATATGTTCAGTTGCAGTATGACTCCTTTCTGATCAGTCCGAAACTATCTGCGTTGCTTGGCTTTATTAACTGATATCTTCAGAGCAATATTCGTGAGACTATTCTCATGCGTGGAAATTATGTATTGATGTCTGTGCCACTGCAATGGATTAAACACTGGGAATGAAAATGACAAACCCGTGAAAAAGTGTTCCCACAACGATGTCTTAGCACCAAGGATGAACCTTAGTAATGAATAAGCCTTCAAAATACGTTCGAAAAGGTAGAATAATAAACACAAATGCTGAAGATGTATGTGTCTACATACATAGATAATTCTATAGTGCTTATTAATAAACACAACTCAGTGTTTTCCCTGAGTTCTCAAATTCTTAGACTGTGTAGTGTTTTTACGAGTTACACTATGTACACTTTGGGGAAGATTTATGTTATATACTCAATATATGGGTTCACAACATTTATGTTATATACTCAATACATGGGTTCACAACATTTATGTTATATACTCAATACATGGGTTCACAACATTTATGTTATATACTCAATATATGGGTTCACAACATTTACGTTATATACTCAATATATGGGTTCACAACATTTATGTTATATACTCAATATATGGGTTCACAACATTTATGTTATATACTCAATATATGGGTTCACAACATTTACGTTATATACTCAATATATGGGTTCACAACATCCGTATCCCCACTACACTTTAAATAGACTTCCCAAGGTAGATACAACGTTGTGAAACAGCACTTAATTCCTGGACAAATAAGAGAAAAGATGGAACAGCAATTGTGACTGTGTAATACCACTGGAACCTAAGGGGGTTCTAAAACCAAAGCAAGGTTCCAGCTACAAATCTAGGCACCGAGAATCCTTTGTGCCCTGAATGTGATTTAGCGCCACGCTCTAGATAAAAATATATCATGACTCACCACCATAGATGTACTATGATTACTAAACCATATAAGATATCTTTAAAGCGGACAGGTGAGTATCAACTCCCTTGTAGCCGAGAGCTAGAGAGACAGAGAGAGAGAGAGAGAGAGAGAGAGAGTGGCACTATGGCCTCTTAGCAAAACTTCAAGCACTGGGAATTGCAGGCTCTACGCTATGTCTCCTCAGTGATTACCTTCATGGTAGATCTCTAAGTGCAGTTCTCAGTGGAACGGAATCAGCAAGACATCCTATTGGGGTAAGTGTTCTACAAGGAAGTGCGCTGGGACCATTGTTATGGAATGTCTACTTAAACGACCATCTTCATCTCATCCCAGAATCACATGCATATTCAGACTACTGTACACTGACATTCACTTATCCAAGAGAAGAAATGCCAGCTGCTCTAAGCTACATCAATCACCAGCTGAGTGCTATTTCAGCTTGGGGAAATAGATGGCAAGTAATATTTGCACCTGAGAAAACGCAAATGATGATCGTCTCTAGGCACCATGATGGTAATGCTGGTGAAGTAGTAAAGATGAATGGGAGGGTGTTGGCACCTGGAGAAGAAGTTGATATCCTTGGGGTGAAATTTGACTCCAAACTAACCATGAAGAACCATGTTGTAAATCTTGCAAACAAGGCAGCCAGGAAGCTTACAGCACTTCGCCGTATCTCGCATCTGCTTGACAGTAGGGGTTGCAAGATTCTGTATGAGGCACAAGTACGCTTACACCTTGAGTATGCTCCACTTTATTGGTTTGCCTCACCCCCCCCCCCCCTCTCATCTGCGACTGCTTGACAGAGTGGAGAACAGAGCAAGACGTCTCATCTCTTGCCTGGACCCATCCTGAACAGATTTGTCATTTCAGCAGAGCCTTCAACGTAGGAGGGATGTGGGTGGCCTTACTGTTATGTACAAGGCCAATATTTTCAAAGTTCCACACTTGGATCCACTTCGAGGACAGCGTGAAACAAGCTTTTATGCCACAAGACGGGAAGAAAGCAGCAACTTCACTCTGGCTGTACCCTTCTCCAGAACATCACTCCATCTGAGATCATATATACCCAGGATGACTCGAGTATGGAACACATTCGTACAGCCTAATGATGTCAACGAGATAAAGTCAGTTGATCAAATGAAAATGCTGGCCCCCAGATAGCTCCAACTTCATCCTGTTCCCTACTTGTATGTCTCAACAATAAAAATGCTTTCAAATGAGCTGATGTAGGTAACAGCTCCTAGCTTGCCAATAAAGTTAGGAATCCTTAACCTGTAAATAGCTTGTCAATAAGCTAGGGATCCTTAACCTTGTCAAACCCTGTGTAAAAACAAAAGAGAGAGAAAGAGAGAGAGAGAGAGAGAGAGAGAGAGAGAGAGAGAGAGAGAGAGAGAGAGCAGCGAGATACGCTAGTTCCTGAATTGTTTTAACGTTGTCAATGTTGACAATAAGACAGGATGAATTATATCTTCTAATTAAATCCTTGGAACCAAAAAAACAGCTGTGGGCCCAGAAAAGTTGAGCCCAAGATTGCTGAATAGATGTGCAGACCAGCTAGCCTCACCTCAAATTTGCATTTATCAGTATTGCCTAGCAGAATGTAAATGGCCTTCTCTGCGGAATAAGACAAATGTAGTCCCTTCTCACATAAAGAAGAGCAGAGTGGAAATCAGCAACTACAGACCCAGTGTCATGCCTGCCAATCACAGGCAAAATTTTTGAGACAATAATCGCTCGGCAGATGACAACGTTTTTGAATACCACTCGCTTTGTGACCACCAATATGGCTTCAGAAAAAGTCACTTTGCTACTGTTCTACTGTTAAAACTCTCCACTAAGTAGCACCAGTTACTGGATGAATCCCAGGCCAGCTGTGTAGTAGCACTGGACATTGCTGGGGCTTACGATCAAGTATGGCACTAGTGGCTCCTGGGAAAACTGCAGGTACTAGGAGTCGCCGGCTCTGCAATATGGTTCCTCAGCGTTTACCTTCAAGGTAGAATTCTACGAGTAGTTCTCAGCGGGACAGAGTCAATAACACACTCTAATAGGGCAAGATTTCCACAAGACAGTGTGCTTGGGCCTTTGTTGTGGAATGTCTACTTCAATGACCTTTTACTCATCCCAGAATTCCATGCATATGCAGAAGACTATTATGAAATTTTCTTTTCCAAAAGAGGAAATGCCAGCTGCTCTAAGTTGCATTAATCACCAGCTTACAACTACATCAGCCAGGGGGAAATGATGGTAGGTTACATTTGCTCCTGAGAATACAGACACCAGAGTAGTAAGAATGAATGGGAAAGAGTTGGTAAGTGGAGATGAAGTTGATATCCTTGGAATGAAATTTGACTTCAAACTGACTATAAAGAACTTCGTTACAAATCTTGCAAACAAAGTGGCCAGGTATCTTACAGCATTTAGACTTATCTAGAATCTACGGAAGTACGTTCACGCCATGAGCACACTCCACTTTCTTCAACTGCCTTCCCTCCGTCTCATACGAGATTTCTTGACAAAATAGAGAACAGAGAAAGAAGACTCATCTCTCGCCTGGACCCAGCCAGGACAGATCTGTCATTTCAGCAGAGTTATCAACATAGGAGGGGTATGGGTGGCCTTACTATTATGTACAAAGCCAGCATTGTTAAGATAGCACACTTGGGTCCATTCCAAGGACAACGAGAATTGAGCTTGTAATCTACAAGACGGGCGGCAAGCAACAACTACACCCTGACTGTTTCCTTCTCTAGATCATCGTTTCATCTGAGATCATTTATTTCTTGTATTACTCGAGTCTGGAACATGTTAGTACATCATAACGACATCAACGAAATAAAGTCAGTTGAGCAAATAAAATTATTGGCCCACTATTTATATATCGTTGGTCTCTATCTGTAAATCTCTTACCAGTAAAAACGCTTTCATGTTAGGTGATGAAAGGTTACAACTCTTAGCTAGTAAATAAAGATAGGAACGCTAAAGTTAACCATGTGTATATGGTTTTACACACACACAAGCATATATATATATATATATATATATATATATATATATATATATATATATATATATTATATATATATATATATATATATATATATATATATATATATATATAAATGAAATCATGGAACAAGTGATTTAAATCATTTACCTAACTGCGGCAGGCCAGGACTCGACCCTACGAACCTTGCACCGCCTCCAGAGACAGTATAATGCCCGCAACACCTTACCACTATGCCACCGATCTTACTAGAGATCAGTGACATAAGAACCAAGCACCCAACCAAGTTAGGTGTGTTACCTTGGTCTGAGGACATACGGTGGTGTGGGTGCCTCTACGCTAATTTCATTCTACTCACCATTTGGTGTACTAGCCCAACAAGCAGTATTTTATATTACTGTAACCACGAATGTGTGGTATTGATCAATAACACTACATGTGGGATTTTGATACAAACAAGCAAGTCATATACTAAGTGAATTATATGGGACTTAGCTTGATGTCTCCACATTCTGCAGCCGCATCCAGAATGTTCTTGGAGTCAACGATGCAACTGTAATCACACATGGGCTGTAAGGGGAAAGGTATGATGAGTACAATTACCCCTAGGGGGTGTTGTGTCAGCATATCTCAGAAGCTGATTGCTGGACTCAAAAGTCTGCACCTCACTGCAAAGTTTACCTGGAGATTACCTGGAGAGAGTTCCGGGGGTCAACGCCCCCGCGGCCCGGTCTGTGACCAGGCCTCCTGGTGGATCAGAGCCTGATCAACCAGGCTGTTACTGCTGGCTGCACGCAATCCAACGTACCAGCCACAGCCCGGCTGGTCAGGTACCGGCTTCAGGTGCTTGTCCAGTGCCTGCTTGAAGACAGCCAGGGGTCTATTGGTAATCCCCCTTATGTATGCTGGGAGGCAGTTGAACAGTCTCGGGCCCCTGACACTTGTTGAATTGCCTCTTAACGTACTAGTGACACCCCTGCTTTTCATTGGGGGGATGTTGTATCGTCTGCCAAGTCTTTTGCTTTCGTTGTGAGTGATTTTCGTGTGCAAGTTCGGTACTAGTCCCTATAGGATTTTCCAGGTGTATATAATCATGTAACTCTCCCGCCTGCATTCCAGGGAGTACAGGTTCAGGAACTTCAAGTGCTCCCAGGAATTGAGGTGTTTTATCTCCGTTATGCGCGCCATGAAGGTTCTCTGTACATTTCTAGGTCGGCAATTTCACCTGCCTAGAAAGGTGCTGTTAGTGTGCAGCAATATTCCAGCCTAGATAGAACAAGCTTACCTGAAGAGTGTCATCATGGGCTTTGTGGAGAAATTTTCTCCAGGAGGGGGGTATCAGCCCCCTTCAGCCCTTTCAGCCCCTTCAGCCCCTTTCAGCCCTGAGTGGCCAAGCCCTCAGAAGGGGCGAGCATCTTGTTTACTGCTAGAGTGAGTAATTGATCACAGATGTTATGCCACGTAGTCAAGTGACCTCTGCTCCTTGCAGCGGTGTTGCAAAGTGTATTTTTATAAGAGACAGTACATCTCTTACTTAGCAGGACAATTAAGGAAAATCCTGCTCCCACTTTATTACCATAGTAAAAATAGTGTACATTGTTGTCTATGCTTAAGACAGCAAGAAACAAACATTCTGCTTTGCTTCATCGAGGAGGTGACAAGGATGCAAGGTACTAGGTCAGCGTTTTTTTTTTTGTGCTAGAGCAGTGACGGCTTGGGGCGGTGTGGCGACGCCAGACTATCTTTGACTCTAGGGAGAGTGACACTGACGCCAGGATACTGATCTGTGCGTTAGTGTGAACAAAGTGTCTCTAACACAAACACTTAAGAGAAGTGTGATCAGCTTCTCTTGTGATACATTGTGAACAATAAAGACAAATCTTGTGGAACATAGTGTACCAGTGTGCGTTTCCTAGACAATGGAAGATGTGGACATCCAAGGACACTTCAGCTTCTATCAAGTCACCGATACCTGTTGAAGGTGTTGAGAACACCATAGCTCACGTTACAAAGAGCAAGGTATGTTACGAATTTTTTGTAGATCGGGGGATTGCGCAATTCTTGAGTCACAAGGAGTTTGTAATCAACCTATAATCGGCAGTAAGGTGTGGACTTTTGAGTCCAAACAAGTAGGTATTTCGTCAGCCATCATCGAATGAAATATGCTGGCATAACACCCCTTAGGGGTAATTTATACTTACAAATTGTATCTCTTGACAGCCCAATGTTGTGATGGTTTCGACAGCTTCTAGACCTCGTCTGCAGGGGCGGCTGTGTAGACGATTTGCTGTCATTTATCAGCTAAGTGTTCATTATATATAGTTATAAATTATATTTTAGCTGGTAAGGCCAAAATTCTCAACAGGCTTGGCATCCCTGGTTTGGAAGGTTCTCATTATCCATCCTTTCATTTTTTTAGCAGATGCGATTGATACAATGTTATGGTCCTTGAAGGTGAGATCCTGTGACATGATCACTCCCAAGTCTTTGACGTTGGTTTTTCGCTCTATTTTGTGGAATGAATTTGTTTTGTACTCTGATGAAGTTTTAATTTCCTCCTGTTTACCATATAGGAGTAATTGAAATTTCTCATCGTTGAACTTCATATTGTTTTCTGCAGTCCACTGAAAGATTTGGTTGATGTCCGCCTGAAGCCTTGCAGTGTCTGCAATGGAAGACACTGTCATGCAGATTCGGGTGTCATCTTCAAAGGAAGACACAGTGCTGTGGCTGACATCCTTGTCTATGTCAGATATAAGGATGAGAAACAAGATGGGGGCGAGTACTGTGCCTTGTGGAACAGAGCTTTTCACCTGGGATAACCCCAGACTTTACTCTGTTGACTACTACTCTTTGTGTTCTGTTTGTGAGGAAATTATAGATCCATCTACCAACTTTTCCTGTTATTCCTTTAGCACGCATTTTGTGCATTATTACGCCATGGTCACACTTGTCGAAGGCTTTTGCAAAGTCTGTATATATTACATCTGCATTCTTTTTGTCTTCTAGTGCATCTAGGACCTTATCGTAGTGATCCAGTAGCTGAGACAGACAGGAGTGACCTGCTCTAAACCCATGTTGCCCTGGGATGTGTAATTGATGGGTATCTAGATGGCTGGCGATCTAGCTTCTTAATACCCTTTCAAAGATTTTTATGATTTGGGATGTTAGTGCTATCGGTCTGTAGTTCTTTGCTATTGCTTTACTGCCCCCTTTGTGGAGTGGGGCTATGTCTGTTGTTTTTAGCAACTGTGGGACGACCCCCGTGTCCATGCTCCCTCTCCATAGGATGGTAAAAGCTCGTGATAGGGGCTTCTTGCAGTTCTTGATGAACACGGAGTTCCATGAGTCTGGCCCTGGGGCAGAGTGCATGGGCATGTCATTTACCGCCTGTTCGAAGTCATTTGGCGTCAGGGTAATATCAGATAGGCTTGTGTTAACCAGATTCTGTGGCTCTCTCATAAACAATTAATTTTGATCTTCGACTCTCAGTCTGGTTAGCTGCTTGCTAAAAACTGAGTGATATTGGGACTTGAGTAGCTCACTCATTTCCTTGCTGTCATCTGTGTAGGACCCATCTTGTTTAAGTAGAGGCCCAATACAGGATATTGTTCTCGACTTTGATTTGGCATAAGTAAAGAAATACTTTGGGTTTCTTTCGGTTTCATTTATGGCTTTTAGTTTTTCCCGCGATTCCTGACTCCTTTATGATTCCTTTAACTTAAGTTCGATGTTTGCTATTTCTCTGACCAGTGACTCCCTACGCATTTCAGATATATTGGCCTCTTTTAGCCGCTCTGTTATTCTTTTCCGACGCCTGTAAAGGGAGCGCCTGTCTCTTTCTATTTTGCATCTACTCCTCCTTTTTCTAAAAGGAATAAGCATTGAACATACATCGAGTGCCACCGAGTTAATCTGTTCTAGGCATAAGTTGGGGGTTTGTGTTGCTTAGTCTATGGTACACTATTCTACATGACTGTTATTTGTAGTGAACTTCAACTGTATTGTATTTAATAGTTACATTGTGGTAACACCCACAGTGCTGCTACACTGCTCAGTTTGGTAGTTTGTAGGAACAACCGTAGTTTCATCTAATATTTTGCTGTATAACTTACATTTCAGGAACACCCTCGGTTTGGTTACAATATTCCGTGTGGTAGTTACAGTGTGTGAACATTAGCTGTGCGCTGCTTCAGAATCTTACATCCCAGTTACATTGTGGATCACCCGCAGTGTACTAGAACAAAATTTCTTGTGAGAGTTACATTGAGGTAACACTTACAGTGCAACGCTATAATTTGCTTGATATTTACATTTCAGAAATTCCCACAGTGTGCTACTGAACTTACTATTGTAGTTATTTTGTACTAAAATCCGGAGCGTGTTATTACGCAGTTCTCAATGATAGCTACATTGAGGGAATATCTGTCTGAAGTGTCCTGCTACACAGTTCTGTATGGCAGTTACATTGCAGTAACATTAATCGTGTAAATCTGTAAATCTGTACCTCTTTGAATAATGTAGTAAAACACTGGGCATTATTATTATTTTAATAAAACAGCGCTAAACCACAAGGGATATACAGCACTGCAGGGCAGGGAAGGATGTGAGGGTATCGGGTAGCAAGAGGGAGAGGGATGATTAGGAGGTTATGGAGTACAGCGGGGCAGTGGATAGTGCAGGGTTAGAGGGTAGCAAGAGATTGAGATAGAAAGGACTGAGGGGAGTGTTAAAGGTATCATCATCAGAGTTTGTGGAGTAAATCAGTTGCTGTCAAAAAGTCGGTGAGAGAGTCTGGATTAAAGGAGAGTCCATCAGCATGGAGAGAAGGTAAAGAAAGAGCAGCAGAGCAGAGACGATGTTGGAGGTAAATTCTGTGTGCTCGTTGATAGAGTAGGCAGTCCAACAGAATGTGGCTAACAGATACTGGAATCCACTGATTTTCACAGAGAGGAACAGGGCGCCTCTCCATGAGATACCTGTGAGTAAGATGAGTGTGGCTGATGCGAAGACGGGAGAGAGTAGTCTCCCAACGTCGACATTGATGACAAGAAAACGGCCAGTAACCTATACTCAATTTAGTAGAATGAAGTTTGTTATAGAGCAGATCAGACCAACGCTGTTGCCAACGGGTGTAAAGATGGGTAGCAATTACAGCAAAATAGCCCGTAAATGGAACACCTCTATATGAAATTGGTAGGTCATGTACTGCTGACCGCGCAGCAGTGTCTGCCTGTTCACTGCCTTGTACGTCAACATGACCAGGGACCCAACAAACAACAATATCTTTGTGCTTGGTAGAGGTACGGCGTAACCAAAGTTGGATACGAAGAACTAGGGGGTGAGGTGTAAAGCACTAAGGGAATTTGAAACATTTACAAATGGTGACACAGGCATAGATGCAATACGAGTAGGGAATTGAAGGGTAATTTGATTCGGTCTGAGGAAGGAGACCAAAAGGTCTCAATATCCAGTACGATAGTTACTACAATATTCAGTATGATAGTTACAATTTGGTAACACATACAGAGTACTGATACATTAATCGACTTGATAGTAATATTTTCAAACACCTTATTATGCTGCTAAACTATTTTGTGGATACATCGTAAAAACACCAACTGTGAGCTACTGCACTATTCTATATGATAGGTTGATAGTTACATTGTACATACAGTAAGATGCTACACTATTCTAATTGGTAGATACACAGTAGGAACACCCAACATGTGATGGTACACTAATCCATACTGTGTGCTAGTTACGCTATGCGAAACTAAGTGCTGCTATACTCTTCAGTACGATAGTTACATTGGGGGAAAGCACACAGTGTGCTGCTATTCCGATCTATACTAGAGTTACCGCGAGGGAACATCTGTCATAGGCTGCTTCAATGTTTTTAGTGATAACTACATTGAGGGAAGATCTAAGAGAGCTACTTCACTCTCGTAATTAATTTTAAGTAACCACTACAGTTGTTCGTACTATATTTTTTTGTTATAAAATCAGACACCCACAGTGTTTTGGCGTAAGTCAAAATAATGTTTCAGCAGACATTGCGTATATCACCACAATGATTCTGCAGACATGACGTACATCACCACAATATTTCTGCAGGTATGACGTACATCACCACAATGATTCTGCAGACATGACGTACATCACCACAATATTTCTGCAGGTATGACGTACATCACCACAATATTTCTGCAGGTATGACGTACATCACCACAATATTTCTGCAGGTATGACGTACATCACCACAATATTTCTGCAGGTATGACGTACATCACCACAATATTTCTGCAGGTATGACGTACATCACCACAATATTTCTGCAGGCATGACGTACATCACCACAATATTTCTGCAGGCATGACGTACATCACCACAATATTTCTGCAGGCATGACGTACATCACCACAATATTTCTGCAGGCATGACGTATATCACCACAATATTTCTGCAGGTATGACGTATATCACCACAATATTTCTGCAGGTATGACGTATATCACCACAATATTTCTGCAGGCATGACGTATATCACCACAATATTTCTGCAGGCATGATGTACATCACCACAATATTTCTGCAGGTATGACGTATATCACCACAATATTTCTGCAGGTATGACGTATATCACCACAATATTTCTGCAGACATGACGTACACCTACACAGTGTTTCAGCAGACATGACGTACACCTACACAATGTTTCAGCAGACATGACGTACACCTACACAATGTTTCAGCAGACATGACGTACACCTACACAATGTTTCAGCAGACATGACGTACACCTACACAATGTTTCAGCAGACATGACGTAAACCTACACAATGTTTCAGCAGACATGACGTACACCTACACAATGTTTCAGCAGACATGACGTAAACCTACACAATGTTTCAGCAGACATGACGTACACCTACACAATGTTTCAGCAGACATGATGTACACCTACACAATGTTTCAGCAGACATGACGTACACCTACACAATGTTTCAGCAGACATGACGTAAACCTACACAATGTTTCAGCAGACATGACGTACACCTACACAATGTTTCACGTGACGTACACCTACACAATGTTTCAGCAGCAGACAATGATTCAGCAGACATGACGTACACCTACACAATGTTTCAGCAGACATGATGTACACCTACACAATGTTTCAGCAGACATGACGTACACCTACACAATGTTTCAGCAGACATGACGTAAACCTACACAATGTTTCAGCAGACATGACGTACACCTACACAATGTTTCAGCAGACATGATGTACACCTACACAATGTTTCAGCAGACATGATGTACACCTACACAATGTTTCAGCAGACATGACGTACACCTACACAATGTTTCAGCAGTCAGCCCCGGGCCCAGACTCGTGGAACTCTGTGTTCATTAAGAACTGCAAGAAACCCCTCTCGCGTGCCCTAAGTACACTATGGAAACATAAACACATATGCAGTTTAATGTGATCCTTTATTGACAACGTTTCGCCCACACAGTGGGCTTTTTCAAGGGGTGGAAGGTACGGGAGTATTTATAGATATGTTCAGAATGTTGAGTTCAGGTGGAGAATGCTGCATCTTATGATCTACCGGGTGGGGTTACAGAGTCTTGTGTAGCTGCTTGGCAGGGGTATTGGACAAGTTGTGAGTAGACCTTCTGCAGTGTTCTATGTTCATATGTGGGATAGCGATGAAGAAGTTTCTTGGCGAGTGGTTCAGCTATGTTATAGAAGCCGTTGTTCTGGTTGAAATTGTTGGTTATAGAGATAAGCGATGATTCCAGGATTCTTCGGTATTGGGTGTTGTCTTCTGTGGCGATAAGTCTTGAGTTTCTGTAATTAATTAAATAGTTGTGTGAATTGCGATGTTGTACACAAGCATTCCTTGTATCGTCAGTCCTGTTTGCGTATTGGTGTTCTGAAATACGTGTTTGGAGGTCTCTTGATGTTTCGCCCACGTATAATTTGTTGCAGTCATTACAAGGGATTATGTATACCCCTGCAGAGGATGGAAGCTTGTTCTGTCTACTACTGGTGATGTCCTTGATGGTCGTGGTTGTGGAGGTAGATACTTGGAATGATGTATTGGAAAAGATGTTGGAAACATGTTTGGGAATGGAGTTGGTGGGGAGGACTATGTATCTCTTCTCGGCAGTGTCTTCTCTGGGTGTGTTGAAGATGTTTAATGCCCGCCGTCTGCAGTCTCTGATGAAGTGACGAGGATAGTGGAGTTTAGAAAATACTTGTTCAATTATAGTGCACTCTTCCTCAAGGAACTCATTGCTGCAGATTCTGAGTGCGCACAGGAAGAAGCCTATAATTACATTGTCAATAAAGAATCACATTAAACTGCATATGTGTTTATGTTTCCATTGTGTCGGTATTTTATACAATTTATTTTCATCTAAGTACACTATGGAGGAGGAGCTTGGACATGGGTGAAATTCCACAGTCACTTAAAACAACGGATATAGCCCCACTCCATAAAGGTGACAGCAAAGCATTAGCTAAGAACTATAGACCAATAGCTCTGACGTCCCACATCATAAAAATCTTTGAAAAAGTGCTAAGAAGCAGGATTGCAAATCACCTGGATTCCCAAAATCTGCACAATCCAGGGCAACATGGGTTCAGGGCAGGTCGCTCCTGCCTCTCACAACTACTGGATATCTATAATATGGCCTTGGATGCACTGGAAGAAAATCAGAATGCAGATGTAATATACACAGACTTTGCAAAAGCGTTTGACAAATGCGATCATGGCGTAATAGCGCACAAAATACGTGCTAAAGGAATAACTGGGAAAGTGGGGAGATGGATCTTCAACTTCCTAACAAGTCGAACACAAAGAGTAGTGGTCAACAGAGTTAAATCGGAGGCTGCTATAGTGAAGAGCTCTGTTCCACAAGGCACAGTACTCGCCCCCATCTTATTCCTCATCCTCATATCAGACATAGACAGAGATATACACCACAGCACCGTATCATCCTTTGCGGATGATACTAGGTTAACCTCCAAGAAGATATAAACAAAGTTTTCCAGTGGGCAAGGGAAAACAATATGATGTTCAATGAGGACAAATTTCAACTACTCCGTTATGGAAAACTGGAGGAGATAATAGCTAGAACAGAGTATACTACAAACTCTGGCCATGCAATAGAGCGGAAAAATAATGTAAGGGACCTGGGAGTAGTAATGTCTGAGGATCTCACTTTCAAGGATCACAACAGTGCCACGATCACAAGTGCAAAGAAAATGATAGGATGGATAATGAGAACGTTTAAAACGAGAGATTCCAAGCCAATGATGATCCTTTTCAAATCACTTTTTCTCTCTAGGCTGGAATACTACAGTACATTAACATCTCCATTCAAAGCAGGTGAAATTGCAGATCAAGAGAGAGTACAGATATTCTTTACTACACGTATAAGTTCTGTCAAGCACCTTAACTACTGGGAACGCTTGGAAGCACTTGACTTGTACTCGTTGGAACGCAGGAGAAAGATATGTATCATAATCTACACTTGGAGAATCTTGGAAGGAATGGTCCTAAATCTGCACACAGAAATCACTCCCTACGAAAGTAAAAGGCTGGGCAGGCGATGCAAAATACCCCCATAGGCTGCATAGGCTGCCTATGCAGACAGTACATTATCTCAGCCATGCACCACCATGGTAGTCCTCGACCGTGACTGGCAGTTGGAGTTATAGCAGAGGTTAGTCTAAGAGTCCCTGACTTGTTTTTCTACATATAACTGTACTGATGGTCAGGAGATGAAGTGAAACAAATCTCGATGGGAATCATAGTGGGTATGAGTCTACAGGGCATCACGAGCGACGAGCATAAAAAACTTTTTGTACAAGTGGCACAGACGCTCAGGGCTGACTAATATCAGCTGTCAAATGTGTGGGTCACACCGGGTGGCAAGTAACACAAGGTGTTACACAGTGGTCCAGGTGCAGACCTGTGGCCCACACACAACTGGGCTCAAGACCACACAGGACACACGGAAAACTGCACCGCTCTGTACATGCGGTGCAACAGGGCTTACTAACAAATGATGCTTTTCTGTGCAAAAATCGACACTAAGCCATACATAAACATGTGAGAACACTGACTGAGAGGAATTAACGGACATAGCTTCTCTCAGTCTTCTCGATGATACTTAAAACAATTTGCTGACTGTGAAAACACTGACATCATGTGGTGACGTCAGGCATGAACGTCATGAGGTGATGTCATGGGGCGACATCCCGAGGTGACGTCAGGCAGACATCGTGATATCGTGAAGTTGGGCAGCACCATGGGTGATGTCGTAAAGTCGGGCAGCATCGTGGGTGACATCATAAGGTGACATCAGTGGAATGATGTGGCAGCAGACCACTGCACATGGCTTGGGACATCTGGCTTGGTAACCCACATGGCTTGTAGATTCACATGGCATCATCCACACCCCACTTGGCATGCGGCATGTGGCTTCATCCACACGTGGCTTAGTGATCCACATGGCTTCGAGTGATCTTGGGCACTCGGATACACAGCTCTGGCAAAGCATTCACACGGAAAACAGCAGAAACACAGCAGAGAGAGTAAGAGCAATGGTGAGTGGTGTTTAGTGTGGTGTACAGTAGGGCGAGCGTGGGTGAGGCGAGGATCGGACACATCATCCTCTCCCACCCACAAACACGGGGAGAAACACACACTGGATGCAGAAATCACCACACACTCACCTCTGACTTGCTGAAATAGCCGTGCTGAGCTGAAAAACAACAGCAGCAACATGCAAGTGACGCTGAACAGGTGACTTGAGAAATAGCATGGGACACTTTGGCGTGGAGTCCCAGGAATGCCACTTAATTTCTCGAAGAAATTCGACAAATTACGGCTTGGATCCTGCGTGTACCTGTGTCTAGATGCTGAAACATGCAGACACGACATCAGGATAACGCGTTGAGAGACTGATGTTTCTTGTGTGGGGTAATGAAGACAACTTCATTCCTCTTCCGGACAAACACATTTGCTGCGAGGCACCTTCTTACTTTATTTGTGAAATCTGGGTTCACAGGCAGTGTGTTTGTGCCCATGGCCCGGATGGGCCATGCCCAGCGAGGGAGAAAGGAGCAGGCCTTGTTGACTCTAGGATGCCTGGACGCCAAGTGAGAGAGAGGCAGGGTGATGCTGTTTCAAGCGGCATGCCCACTGAGAGGTCTACAGGTGACAGCACGAGCATGGCGCGAAATATGAGCTCAGCTGACAGACAGTACAGGCTGTCTACAGAACTACTGGACGGATTGTCATGATTTTTGCACACGTTATTGAGGAATGATAGTTTTACAAAATGGCAGTGATGAATTGCGATATTCCTTACTGTTTTGTTTTTAGTGATTTCCCCCGCCCCCCTAAAAAATGAACACAAGTTTCAACCTTTTTTTTATGCAGTCTACTGAGATTTTGCCAAAAAGTTTTATTGTTACATATAATTATTTAGACCTTTATCTTTCATCTCATATCAACTAGAAAATTGTACATCAAACTATTTCTGTAAAGTTTAGAGAGTTGTAGGCCCTATAGTACAGGGCATTATTTTTTTTTCTATCTGTTAGGCAAAAAGTCTCTAAAAACACAGTGAGCAATTTTCAAATGCTGCTTAAATCACAGTAAAAGTTTTATTGAAATTGGGAAAAGGATAAAAAATAAAAATTCCCTCGTTGCCGCCAACATTGTACATCTTACCAATTTTGTAAACGGTGGAGAGTTTTATGCCCTATAGAACCAGGCACTGTTTATTTTTTTCTGTTTATCTTTTAAGGGAAAACGTCACTACAAACACAGTGTGCAAGTTTCAAATGCTGCTTAAATTACAGTAAAAATTTAATTGAAATTGGATAAAAAGAAAATTATTTCATCTTCTCTCTTTGCTTATGGTTAAGTATATATATGAATAAATATTGCTCTCATTGATTTATTTAACAAATAAAATTATTTGTAGTGACGTTCAGTTTCATTAAAGTTATTGTTTTAAAAATAATTAAATGGAAATCTTAAGTTTCTAATATAATAATCATTACTTTCCTGTAAAAATTCTGGTTTATGCTTTAGATTTTTTAATATTTTTTTTTTTAGTGCGTAAGAGGGCAAAGCTTTGCAGTTTTTCTTGACAGAGACAAGTTTTAGAGTAAGTTATAATTCGTTTCGAAGCAGAGAATCTTCATTTTTCAGTTCATTATTTTGTTGGAAAATTTGCCATGATATTACCTAGATTTCCTACTTCTAACGCACTAAGGTTGAGGGTTATTCTAGTGACCACTCTAGTCTCCAGCTTCCTTGCGCTCAGTGACACACTTCTTTTAGCCGCTTAGTAAAATTCATTGTCAATACACAAATAACCCGCACATAGAATAGAGGAGCTTACGACGACGTTTCGGTTCAATATGGACCATTTATAAAGTCACAGTGTGACTTTGTAAATGGTCCAAGTCTGACCGAAACGTCGTCGTAAGCTACTCTATTCCATGTGCAGGTTATTTGTGTTTTGTTCCAGCCACGGTACTGTGCCTGCTTTTGTTTTTCATTGTTATTGACTTGAACGAATCATACTTCTGAAAAACAGATTGACCAACACAGAGAAAAGAGTGTAAGTGTTGATCAGTGGTTGAGGTTCGATGCACTGTCCGGCAAACTACATGTGAGTGATAGAGGATCGACCTCCATTCGATAAATCCATATGGGTCATTCAGCTCAGGGAATCGTTAAACTCTGTATCATCCATCCGCTAAACCCTAGTGAACCATTCATTGCAAGGGGATGTGAAAACTCGATCCCCTGTCCGTTAAACTTGAGTAGGTCATTCAACGCAAAAGGATTGTGGAGTCTTGATCTCCCAGTTTGATCGGTACTATATGTTATAATGCTTTATCCATAAATAAAATATAAAAAAAATTCTACTTAAAGAACGTCAAGAGGAAGACAAAAAAGTCTTGCATCCCCGAGGCTCTCTTAAGACAAAACAGATTCCCGGAAGACCTGCTCAGCCTGCTTTTTACCGGACACCCCCAGCAGCACCAACACGAGGCTTCACAGTGAGACGAGAAAGTGAGTCTTTTACTCAACTTACACTGAAAGAGATGATGTCTTTCCTCAGCATTTTTAAAAGGCTAAGATCCTCTGCTTTATCTCAGCTCATTTTTAAGTCCAGCCTTGTCTAAGGTACACTACAAGCTCTCAGGATGTCACCAGCAAAAACCGACCAATACCCAAGAACCTATTTAATATTAAGTGGACAATAGTAGCAAATGTAAGTAACCTAGCCAATACACCTCACACATCATAGAGAAAATTGACAGGAGAAGAGTGGTGGAGCACCTAGAAAGGAATGAGCTTATCAACGACAACCAGCATGGTTTCAGGGACGGAAAATCCTGCATCACAAACCTACTGGAGTTCTATGACAAGGTGACGGCAGCAAAACGAGAGAGAGAGGTGTGGGTAGACTGCATTTTCCTGGACTGTAAGAAGGCGTTTGACACAGTTCCACACAAGAGATTAGTGCAAAAGCTGGAGGACCAGGCAGGGATAACAGGGAATGCACTACAATGGTTCAGGGAATACTTGCCAAGAAGACAACAGCGAGTCATGGAACATGGCGATGTGTCAGAGTGAGCTCCTGTAACGAGCAGGGTGCCACAGAAATCAGTCCTAAGACCAGTGCTGTTTCTGGTATTTGTGAACGACATGACAGAAGAAATAGATTCCAAAGTGTCCCTGTTTACAAATGATGTGAAGTTGATGAGAAGAATTCAGTTGGACGAGGACCAGGCAGAATTACAGAGGGATCTGGACTGACTGCAGGCCTGGTCCAGCAACTGGCTCCTGGCTGTTCAACCCCACCAAGTACAAAGTCATGAAGATTGAGGAAGGGCAAAGAAGACCACAGACGAAGTACGGTCTAGGGGGCCAGAGCCTACAAACCTCAGTTAAAGAAAAGGATCTTGGTGTTTGTATAACACCGTGCATATCTCCTGAGGTGAACATCAATCAAATAACTGCTGCAGCATACTGGCACCTGGCAAATCTAAGAACAGCATTCCAACATCTAAATAAGGAGTCATTCAAGACCTTGTACACTGTGTACGTTAGGCCCATATTTGAATATGCAGCTCTAGTTTGGAGCCCTCACCTAGCCAAGCATGTAAGGAAATTAGAGAAAGTGCAAAGGTTTGCAACAAGACTAGTCCCAGAGCTAAGGGGTATGTCCTGCGAGGAGAGGTTAAGGGAAGTCGACCTGATGACACTGGAAGACAGGAGAGATGGGGGGGCGGGGGTATGATAACGACATATAAAATACTGGAGGTATAGATAAGGTGGACAGAGACAGGATGTTCCAGGGATGGGACACAGCAGCAAGGGGCCACAGTTGGAAGTTGAAGACTCAGATGAACCACAGGGATGTTAGGAAGTATTTCTTCATTCATAGAATTGTCAGGAAGTGGAACAGCCTGGGTAATGATGTAGTGGAGGCAGGATCCATTCATAGCTTTAAAAAGAGGTATGATAAAGCTCATGGAGTGAGAAGATTGACCGGGTAGCGGCCAGTTGAAGAAGCGGGGCCAGGAGCATTGACCCGACCCTCACAACCACTACTAGTTGAGCACACCTAGGTGAGTACATACCATGAAAGATTATAGTATATATATTTGCACACTCACTGAGATTTTAATACTTGGTGCTGCGTCCTTTACTCTTAAGCACGTCCCTCGCTCATCTGGGAAGACTCTCCCACAAATTCTTGAGAGTTTGAGGAGGTATATTATTCCATGCTTCATGTACAGCAGCTTCCAGCCTCGGGATGGAACTGATATCCTTGCCCAGTAAACTTCGTTTCACTATTGACTAGAGTTTCTCAATAGGGTTTAGGTCTGGGGAATTGCCTGGCCAGTCCTTAAGCCACTTCACAGTCCTTAAGCCACTGTACTACAGATTTGGCGGTACGACTCGGTGCACAGTCCTGCATAAAAACTGTAGCCCCACACTTGTTAAACGCCTCAGATAAATTGTCACACAATAACTCCAGGTAATTATACTGGTTCATATACTGTTTTTTTTTTTTTGAAGCACAATGAGTTCACCAACACTCTGAGCACAGAAACACTCCCAAACCATGAGTGAGTCTGAGTGCTTGGTGGTCCCACAGATGTAGCGTGGATCTAGTGGGTCACTACCTCTGGGCCAGTACATGTGTTCCCCACGGTTACAGGTGACGCTGAAGGTTGCTTCATCGCTTCATAGTACTTCAGACCACTGTTGAGGATTCCAGTGAAGATATTTCTTCGCATAATCCAGCCTACGTTTCTTCTGTGGCTTGTAGAGGATCGATTTCTTAACCTGGCAGTGACTACTGTACCCCAGTTCTGACACACGTTTGTTAATAGTTCTTACAGACACCTTTGAGAGAAGATGTGGGTTCTTTTCTTTCAATTCTCTAGCAGTTATCTTAGGTGTAATCTCTAACTACTTCTTTAATACAGTTAAGGTACGAACAGATGTCTTCTTCGAGGGGCCAGGCGAGGTTTGGCAGACGGTAACTCGACACCGCCACCAGCCTTGAAACACTGCACCCAGTTCTTCACTGAACGCTAACACTCACACCATCATTCTCTACTGTTTCTATCGCCTGGTGCCCAGCTTTGTGAAGCGCTATGATTTGAGCTATAGTTTCAGGTGTTAAAGACTTCCTTCTACCCATAACCAAAGATGTATCGCCCCAGAACCAAAGGGAGGACCAAATAAAAGGTGGGGAGGATGAGAGACAAAAGTGCAACACTTCCTCTCACCACGGCAGCCACGTGAGCACTGAGGAGTCACTGTGGAGTGTGGCGGCAGGCCGTGATGTCATGCTAACGGCTGCTACCCGGCATAATTCACTGACGAGAAAAGACCCCCCTGCATGGTAGGCCTTTGAATTTCGTCATGGCTGTATGTCGGGGCGCTCACCCGGCGTGACTAGCACTGTATATTCCCAAAAGAGATATCAGAACTAACAAATATAATCCCAATGAATAAATAGAAGATTTTCATCTACAGTAATTGACCTGTGTACAGAGTGAACTTATTTTGTACATTGTACTAGACCTGTGTACAAAACGATATTATACTGTACATTCTCTGTACTAGCTTTAATGAATAAAGTGTTATAGATGTGTTTCTCTATCTGTGAGAAATAACTAAAACTGAAGAAGGAACTCTTCTCGACACTTCCAGTTGTGTTGTGGGTCGAATGTGGTTTGTCCATCGAGAATGACATAACGAAAGCCACTTTTCATGGCAGGTGGTATCGACGCCGGTGAAACTCAGATTGGATTAATGGACAGATGTGTCTGTGTCGAGAATTGGAAGAGGAGGCAGACGGCTTTTTTGTCTGAAGCTGAAATGAACGATATATTAATGTGACTCACCTTATTGTCTGCCGTATGAGAGAGGTCCTTATCTAGGGTATTATGCTAAATTTATTTATTCTTTTGTTGTGCTTAATTTATTTATACTTTTGTTGTGCTTAATTTATTTATATTTTTGTTATGCTAAATATATTCATAATTTTGTAATAAAAGTGTTATGATGTGGAAAAAGAGTTCCACAATTAAACCGGCGTTCTGGGGACGATTTTCAACAGCCATGTCACAGCGTCACTATAGGGGGAGAGTTGTGAATGGCTGCCACGCGAGAGATAAGTAGCCGTATATGTGGTATTTTCTGGCGATGACCAGGCCATAGGTAATGTATTTATGTTTATTTTAAGCTAACATAGACCTAAGAGTTATCTGGCTCCATTGTTTACGTGTGGCGTGCGTCATGTAGGAGAAAGCAGAAATAATAGTGTTTACCTGCAAGCTTTGATAATACTGGCCCGTTCTGGACACTGGTCGTGAGTAATTTTCAGACGGCCGTAATTTTAAACTATGGTTTTGTGATGTGTACTGAGGGATATGTGTAAACAGTGGGTTTTTGATGTAGATTCCGCTTGTTAAAATATGTTTATTTTCTTACTGTAAGTTTTATTTAACATTCTTTGTGGTATATTAACCTCTGTATTGGCTACCAATTTAGCATTGTTTATGAATTTTCAAAGGAATCTGGCCCTAGGCTGATTTTGTTTGAAAAGTTTTGCTTGATTAAAACCAATGTGTTTACCCCCTAGAACTTTGTTTAACACATGACAATTAATATGAAGAAATTGCAGTATCATTTATTGGGAATCGGGAACACATTTTTTGATCGAAACAATATGAAGTCCAAGGATGGATGCCTTTTATTAGGCGAGGGAAAGCAGCAATAACTAGATCAGCAGACATGGTAATCAAACAAGAAGACTGATTTTAAGGAAGCTTCATAATTACCACAGGTAATTAGTTTATTCTGCTTATATTAAGTGGACAGTGATCCATTACTGTCAGTTAGAGGCATGCAGCCTGTCCAGATCCATTTGTAGCCATTTGGTCCTCGTCTTCATATTTTCTCCTTATTAGTTTCACGTCATCTATGAACAGGGACACCTCAGACTTTGTCCCTTCCGCCATGTCAATGACATATGCAAGAAACAGCACTGGCTCTAGGATTGATCCCTGGGAAACCCCTCTCGTCACATGCACTCATTCCGATACCTCCTCACGGACCATTATTCGTTGTGTCGTTTCTGTCAGTTTGCCTTGATCAATTGTAGTGCTTTCCATATTATTCCTTCCTGCTCCTCTGGTTTGTATACTAGTCTCTTTTGCGGTGTCAGAATCTTTCCTACAGTCCAAGAAAATGCTATCTTCCTATTCCTCTCTATCCTATCTTGTATCCGTTATCTTTTCATAGAATTCTAGTACGTTTGTGACTCAGAAATTTTCATCCTTAAAGCCGTAATGGTTGTCATGTATGAACCACTACTTTCTAGGTGCTCCATCAGTCTTGTCCTGATAAGCGTCTCCATAAATTTACATACCATACACGTCAGTAAGGCAGGTCTGTAATTCACTGCTTAGTGTCAGTCTCTTTTATTAGACACTGTCTTCCACATGTCCGGTAGTTGCCCGGTTTTGATAAACTTATTGAAGTTTGTTACTAGTGGCACACACAGTGACTCTGTTTCCACAGGAACCATAGACAGATATTATCTGGTCCCAGCGCTTTCGAGGTATCTTGGTCACCTACCAGCTTCTTACCTCATCGTCTGTTGTATTTTGTACTCTACGTTTTCTGTTTTCTGATAGCTTTCCTGTCTCCTCTGAGAATATATCCCCACAGCTCTTGCTTAGCCCCTAACAAATATCCTGGTCATTCCTTGTAAGATCCCTTTCCTCCTTCTTCAACTTGATTATCTAGTCCCTTGCAGATGTTTTACGCCTTATGAGGCTATATAACATCTTTGGATAGGAGTTGGCTTTCGATGCTGTCAATCTCAAATTGCCGTTGAACCTCCCTTCTTATCCTTAAATACTCGTTTCAGACTCGAGTTTTCAGACTCGTTTTCTGAGTTATTTGAATTCTCTACTTTTTTCATGCTCAGTCATGTTTAGCTGTATCCTGTCTTCACCTATGGGTGAACCAAAGGCTCAGTATGATCTTTCCATGTATCTGACTGTATTTTACTGAAGAAACATATCGTGTAGGCAAAACGTTTCATTAATAAAGATATGCAGCTGTTGCATATGTGTCTTACTCATCAACTTGTTGGTAGTTCATATCATTTTCAAGGCACCTCCAGCATCTTTATTCTCCACTTTTCTAGTCCCCTGAATGACTCTAAGTTCCCCCAGTTAAATAATTTACATATGTTAAAGTCCTGCATGAATAGCAACTAAGCCCTGATCATGTGGGTTATTCTGGCCACCTTAGCGAGTGTATCCACCATCGCTCTGATGTTTTCGCCATATTCTTGTTTTTCGACTCTTGCTGTTTAGTAGAGGGTTGTACATCATTGCTCTCAGTGCCTTGGGATCCCGTAGGTATTGAGCAGTGCGTCTCCTCCATCTATAATCCCTCTCTTTCCTCAAAATCTGATAACCAATAGGTAAGAATGCATCTACTATCATCTCCAAGAGCCTTGTCTTTGGGGATGTCTCGATGATTTGTTTACGCCACTCCTCCCTCTTAATAGTTATTTCATATGAATTGGTGTTCATGAGTCGTGAGAAGGCGGGTGGAAGTTGTTAGTTGTTAGTGTTAGTTGGATTTCATGAGACACAACTTTGGGGAAAGTATTTATGCTTTGGGAAATGGAGACTGTGGGTGTGGAGGATGATCTGTTTTAGATTTTTGTACTTGAGTGGGAGGGGCTGCTTGGGT
>NC_091381.1:14430266-14437766 GCF_038502225.1 Cherax quadricarinatus | reverse complement strand
ATCACCCTGTTGTTTTCTTCGTACTCCTCTCTTGGCCTCCTGCAGTTCTGTGGTGGGTTATACATCACTCCAATGACTACTTTATGTTCTCCGGACTGAATTGTACCTACAATGTAGTCTCTTTCTCCAATCATGTCCATGCCTTCCATTTCCTCAAATCCCCATCGGTGTTTTATGAGCAGTGCAACCCCTTCTCCCCCTCTACTCCTTCTATCTTTCCTCACGATCTGATATCCCATTGGGATGATTGTGTCTGTTATTGTCTCAGCGAGTTTTGTTTCTGTGACTGCTATGATGTCTGGGGATTTTTCACTGATTCTTTCGTTCTACTCCTCATGTTTATTCGTTATTCCATCCGCGTTTGTGTACCAAACTTTCAGTTTCTTTTCTATCATTGTGGTCATGCAAGAATATTGGGGTTGGGGGAGCGAGATCCTTGGTGGGGGCCTATATGGGGCTGTGGTGTAGGTGGGGTTTGTGATGATGGGGGTGGGGTCAGAATGCCCATAAGGGACAGCTGTTGGGGTGAGGTTTGTGATATGGGGGTTGGTGGCAGAGGGAACAGTGAGTGGGTTGTAGTATAGGTTGCTCAGTTGCGTTGGGAATGTCGTGGTTGGAGTCTTTTGGTGGGAGATTCTGTGGGGTGTGTTTGCCCTTCCTCCTGTGTCTGGGTCCTGCTCATCTTCGTCATTGCCTCTCGTTCCTCCTTGCGTCTCTGTACCCTCTTTTTCAGTGTAGTCCTTTCGTCTTGTGTTCTGTCGCGGTCGAGGTATACTCTCTGGTTCCCCTGTTTGTCTCTCAGTCTTGCTTTCTCTTGCAGAATCCTGGTTTGAACTGATTCTTCCTTGAAAATTACTTTGACAGGCCGTATCCTTCCACTCGCAAACCACCCAATTCTCTGAAAATTTGTCACCTGGGTCATATCGCCCTCACCTATTGTTTTCATGATGCCTTCAATCATTTTTTTCTACTCCTGTTTTATTTCTTCAAAGTTGTCCCCCTTGGCTTCTTGGAGCCCGTACACAAATACTGATCTCGCCCTTTCCTCCTCCCACTGAGTCTCCATCTGCTTCCTCTGAGGCATTTTATTTCCTTCCATTGACATGTTCTTGCCTTCAGTCCCTGTCATATCTGAAACTTGTATTCTCAGTGAACTGTCTTTCATGACCAGCTGTTCCTTGCTACTGCAGTTGGCTGTTAGAATCTCTGCATATAGCATACCTTCATTGTCTTCGGACCTGTCATTTGATCTTAATGTACTCCTCGTCTTTTCCCTGGCCCCACGTGGGTCTGATAAGGCCTTCGCGTACGGCATGTCTCCGTTGTTGCTTACCGTCCCCTTGTCTGCGCTTGACAATGAATTTCCTGATGTCACATCTGAATTGTCATTTGTCTCTCTAATCTGTTTCAGGCCTTGCAGTTTCTCTTCTAAGCACTGTATCCTAGCTTCTGCTGCTAAGACCTGTACTTCCCACTTCCTGCACTTCTCAGCTATCCGCTCCTCCGTTTTCTTACCAAGCTCTACTATCTTCCTTCCCATCTCTTCCTCCCATTTTTGGAGCTCTAACTCCCAGTCTTTCCTCCCTGGTTCGTCTACCAGATCTCTGGATTTCCGTCCTCTAGGGCCACCCATATTTTTTTTTTTTTTTTTTTTTTTTTTTTTTTTTTTTTTTTTTTTTTTTTTTTTTTTTTTTTACCACAGACAGAAGGCTAGAGGAGGGAGAGGGTGCGAGGGGGAGAGAGAAAGGGTAGAAAGAGGGAGAGAGAGGAGAGGGAAAGGGTAGAAAGAGAGAGAGAGAGGAGAGAGTATGGGGGTGAGGGATAAAACCAAGGGTGAGAGAGAGAAATGTGAGGGGGGAGAGAAAGGGTAGAGAGAGGGAGAAAGAGAGAGAGAGAGAGAGAGAGAGAGAGAGAGAGAGAGAGAGAGAGAGAGAGAGAGAGAGAGAGAGAGAGAGAGAGAGAGAGAGAGAGAGAGAGAGTCAGAGACAGAGACAGAGAAAGGAGGGTGAGGGAAAAGGCTATGAGAGAGAGAAATGCGAGGGAGGGGTAGAAATATAGAAAAAGGGAGATGGAGAGAGAAGCCTATAGAGAGAGAGAGTGAGAGAGAGAGAGAGAGAGAGAGAGAGAGAGAGAGAGAGAGAGAGAGAGAGAGAGAGAGAGAGAGAGAGAGAGAGAGAGAGAGAGAGAGAGAGAGAGAGAGAGAGAGAGAGAGAGAGGGAGAGGGAGAGAGTGAGAGAGAGAGAGTGAGAGAGGGAGAGAGAGAAAGAGAGAGAGAAATGTGAGGGGGGAGAGAAAGGGTAGAGAGAGGGAGAAAGAGAGGGAGAGAGAGAGAGAGAGAGAGAGAGAGAGAGAGAGACAGACAGACAGAGAAAGGAGGGTGAGGGAAAAGGCTATGAGAGAGAGAAATGCGAGGGAGGGGTAGAAATATAGAAAAAGGGAGATGGAGAGAGAAGCCTATAGAGAGAGAGAGAGAGAGAGAGGGCAGGCACCTTACATTCCCTACACACCCACCACCTCAAGCTGACCACTTCATCATGAGGAGCCAGTCTATCAGCATCCTGTCGGCCAACATTAGAGGTTTCATTACTAATGTTGGAGAGCTCACACATAGCTTTGTGAACACTCGACGTCCCGACATGATAGCTGTTGTTGAAACATTTTTGGATGACAGGACTCCAGAAAATTTTGCAAGAATTGCTGGCTACACCTCATGGATGAGAAGAGACAGGCAAGGGCAAGGAGGTGGTGTTGCTGTGTGCTTCTCTAAAAGTGTTCATGCCCAGCACATAGATGTTGCCACCCCTACACATCTTGAAATGATGTTCTTCAAGCTCTGTATAAACACTAGTACCTCTGTACTAGCATGTGCAATGTACAGACCTCAGTGGCAACATGCAGACCCTATCAACTTCCTAATGGAAAATATTGACTCCCTTCTGCTACAACACAACTGTCAACATATTATAATTGTTGGTGACCTCAACCAGCACCTTATACAGAGGGACTTTGATGACCTTCTTGCAGTGTTTGACATGAGAAACTTTGTTGATTTCCCTACTCATATCTCTGGCTCCTCCCTTGACCCAGTAGTGAGTGATCTGGCAGAAGGCATAGTCACTTGTCAACCCCTCGGCTACGTTGGATCGTCTGACCACAAGGCTGTTTTTACCACACTTAAGATCCCAACAGAACGAGGTGAGGAGTCCACACGCACAACCTGGCTATGGGAAAGAGGTAATTGGCCAGCCCTTTGCTCTGAGCTCGCCACCACCGACTGGAATGCTCTTCTCCAGGGGGATGTTGACAACCAAGTGAAAGCCTTCACTGGACACATCCTTAATCTGCAACAAGAACACATTCCTCACCGGCAATATGTGACAAAGCCTACAGATCAGCCTTGGTTTGGCTTTCGTTGTAGAGAGGCTGCTACTGCTAAGTACAAAGCATGGCGAAGGTATAAGAGACATCCTACCACCTATAACAGGAACTTGCACATGCAAGCCTGTAAGCATATGGGTGATGTTCAAAAGTGGGGCCATTACTAAATGGGAGGTGGACACTAAAAGAAAGTTAGCATCAGGTAGGGTAGGCTCCAAAACCTGGTGGTCCCTGGTCAAGGACAGACAAGGTTATCTGCCTGATGAACTTATTCCACCTCTAAATCGACAGGATGGGACCACCTCTACTAGTAGTCAAGAGAAGGCGGACCTCTTTGCTGAACACTTTGCTACCAAAATGCAAGTTCCTGATCCAGCAAGGGACCCTCCTTGGCTAGCTGCAAGAACTGTGTCAAAACTGTCAGTGGTGACAATAAGGCAGGAGGAGGTGCATTTCCTTCTTAAATCACTTGACCAAGAAAAGGCTGTGGGCCCAGACAAGTTGAGCCCAAGATTGTTGAGAAGATGTGCAGACCAGCTAGCAGCACCTCTAACTCGCATCTTTCAGCACTGCCTAGTACAGTGTAAATGGCCCTCTCCATGGAAAGAGGCAAATGTAGTCCCTGTTCACAAAAAGAAGAGCAGAGCAGAAATCAGCAACTACAGACCAGTGTCACTCCTGTCAATCACTGGTAAGATCCTTGAGACAATAATCTCAAGACAAATGACAGATTTTTTTGACTACCACTCACTACTTTGTGATCGTCAATATGGCTTCAGGAAAGGTTACTCTGCTGCTGATCTGTTGTTAAACCTCTCCACTAAGTGGCACCAGTCACTGGATGAATCCAAAGTCAGCTGTGTGGTAGCACTGGACATTGCTGGCGCTTTCGACCGGGTGTGGCACCAGGGCCTCTTAGCAAAACTTCAAGCACTGGGAATTGCAGGCTCTACGCTATGTCTCCTCAGTGATTACCTTCATGGTAGATCTCTAAGTGTAGTCCTCAATGGAACGGAATCAGCAAGGCATCCTATTGGGGCAAGCGTTCCACAAGGAAGTGTGCTGGGTCCACTGTTATGGAATGTCTACTTCAACGACCTTCTTCATCTCATCCCAGAATCACATGCATATGCAGACGACTGTACACTGACATTCACTTATCCAAGAGAAGAAATGCCAGCTGCTCTAAGCTACATCAATCACCAGCTGAGAGCTATATCAGCTTGGGGAAATAGATGGCAAGTAACATTTGCACCTGAAAAAACGCAAATGATGTTCGTCTCTAGGCACCATGATGGTAATGCTGGCGCAGTAGTAAGGATGAATGGGACGATGTTGGCACCTGGAGAAGAAGTTGATATCCTTGGGGTGAAATTTGACTCCAAACTAACCATGAAGAACCATGTTGTAAATCTTGCAAACAAGGCAGCCAGGAAGCTTGCAGCACTTCGCCGTATCTCGCATCTGCTTGACAGTAGGGGTTTGCAAGATTCTGTACGAGGCACAAGTTCGCTCACACCTTGAGTATGCTCCACTTTCTTGGTTTGCCTGCCCCCCCTCTCATCTGCGACTGCTTGACAGAGTAGAGAACAGAGCAAGACGTCTCATCTCTCGCCTGGACCCATCCTGGATAGATCTGTCATTTCAGCAGAGCCTTCAACATAGGAGGGATGTGGGTGGCCTTACTGTTATGTACAAGGCCAATATTGTCAAAATACCACACTTGGATCCACTTCGAGGACAGCGTGAAACAAGCTTTTATGCCACAAGACGGGCAGAAAGCAGCAACTTCACTCTGGCTGTACCCTTCTCCAGAACATCACTCCATCTGAGATCATACATACCCAGGATGACTCGAGTATGGAACACATTCGTACAGCATAATGATGTCAACGAGATAACGTCAGTTGATCAAATGAAAATGCTGGCCCACAGATGGCTCCAACTTCATCCTGTTCCCTACTTGTATGTCTCATAACAAAAATGCTTTCAAATGAGCTGATGTAGGTAACAGCTCTTAGCTTGCCAATAAAGTTAGGAATCCTTAACCTGTAAATAGCTGTCAATAAAGCTAGGGATCCTTAACCTTGTCAAACCCTGTGTAAAAAAAAAAAAAAAAAAAAAAAAAAAAAAAAAAAAAAAAAATAGAGAGAGAGAGAGAGAGACAGAGAGAGAGAGAGAGAGAGAGAGAGAGAGAGAGAGAGAGAGAGAGAGAGGGAGAAAGAGAGAGAGAGAGATAGAGAGAGAGAGAGGGAGAGAGTGAGAGAGAGAGAGAGGGGGAGAGAGAGAGAGAGAGAGAAAGAAAGAGTAGGGGGAAATGGAGGGAAAAAGGCTATGAGAGAGAGAAACGCGAGGGAGGGGGAGAGAGAAAGATAGGAGGGAGGGGGGAGTGAAGGCAAGAGCGGGGGAGAGGAAAGGTCTGTGGGGAGGGAAAGGTGTGTGGGGGGGTGAGGGGATGCGGTCAAATTCCAAGGATCAGCTGTGTGAATGAGTGGGTGTGTGTACTCACCTAGTTGTGGTTTCAGGGGTCGAGACTCAGCTCCTGTCCCCGAGTGTATGTGTGTGCGCGCATGTGTGTGTGAGCACGTCAGTTGTTTATATGTCCCAGAAATACATTTCACCTCTGTGTATCCGTAATACTAATAAGATACCATTAACACTGAGAGTATTTCTAATAATTATAATACTAGCGTGTGTTAACAAGTCATTCTTTCACCCAGTTATGTACTACCTTTTACTACATGTGTACCCAATACTTGCTTCTCAGATTGTACTGTCTTTGTGTCCTAAAACATTATCTCTCGAAACTGTTGCCAGGGCTGTAGTCCCATTAGCCACGACTTAATCCTCCTGCCTATTCCTTGCTCCTACAAATTTTATCTTCCTACTACTGCTAGGTGTTGTGTGTATGATAATCGCTCTGGAGCAGGGTTTGTGATAGCTACCAGTGACCGTAGGGCCGGCTCTACCACTCAAAACTTCCCGCCAACCACAAACAGGTGATTTGTACGTTACAACTCAGAGGGGACGTCCATCCAGATGCCTGATGTACGATGCTCGCTGTACGATGCTCGCTGTACGATGACTCGTGCACCTCGCCCTTCCACCTCTGACTTCTTCAGCTATTCTTTTCTCATTGCCCTTTTCAGTCCTCATTTACCACACTTTTCACTTGTATACTGCTACTTTTATAATTTACACTTCACTTTTGGTAAGTACACTTCTTATTTGTGATAACACCCAACCTGTTATGGCGGCCTACTTCCTCAGGCCTACTGCTACCACCACCTCTGCTTATATATATTTATGTATATGTATGTATATATATATATATCCCCTTTCTGGCTAGCTTGTTCACTCTGGCTGTGTGCTACATCACAGTTTCTCGTTAGCCAACCTCTCTTAATTCTATTTGATCTTTTCTCTTTAGTCACTCGCTTTGTACTTTGTATATTTGTAACAGTGTGGCAACAAGTGCCAACTAGGCCTCAACGGACTGGCACTTTGAAATTTTGTTGTATAATTTCAGGCTTTCTCTCGCCTTTACTTTATTTATTTTTGCTAATACTTTGGTTATCACTTGTAGGGTTGTTCACTGACGTTCTCACTAACACTGGTTGCTTCTAGCTGCTAAAACACGCCCTAAAAGCACTAAGATTCCCGGAGCCTGGCGCTTGTGACCCACTACACTACGTGTGTTGTGTGAGTGTGTGTGTGTGTGTGTACTCACCTAGTTGAGGTTGCGGGGGTCGATTCCAAGCTCCTGGCCCCGCCTCTTCACTGATCGCTACTAGGTCACTCTCCCTGAGCCGTGAGCTTTATCATACCTCTGCTTAAAGCTATGTATGGATCCTGCCTCCACTACATCGCTTCCCAAACTATTCCACTTACTGACTACTCTGTGGCTGAAGAAATACTTCCTAACATCCCTGTGATTCATCTGTGTCTTCTGCTTCCAACTGTGTCCCCTTGTTACTGTGTCCAATCTCTGGAACATCCTGTCTTTGTCCACCTTGTCAATTCCTCTCAGTATTTTGTATGTCATTATCATGTCCCCCCTATCTCTCCTGTCCTCCAGTGTCGTCAGGTTGATTTCCTTTAACCTCTCCTCGTAGGACATAC
>NC_091381.1:14300266-14427766 GCF_038502225.1 Cherax quadricarinatus | reverse complement strand
AGTAGTGAGTGATCTGGCAGAAGGCATAGTCACTTGTCAATCCCTCGGCTACGTTGGATCGTCTGACCACAAGGCTGTTTTTACCACACTTAAGATCCCAACAGAACGAGGTGAGGAGTCCACACGCACAACCTGGCTATGGGAAAGAGGTAATTGGCCAGCCCTTTGCTCTGAGCTCGCCACCACCGACTGGAATGCTCTTCTCCAAGGGGATGTTGACAACCAAGTGAAAGCCTTCACTGGACACATCCTTACTCTACAACAAGAACACATTCCTCACCGGCAATATGTGACAAAGCCTACAGATCAGCCTTGGTTTGACTTTCGTTGTAGAGAGGCTGCTACTGCTAAGTACAAAGCATGGCGAAGGTATAAGAGACATCCTACCACCTATAACAGGAACTTGCACATGCAAGCCTGTAGGCATATGGGTGATGTTCAAAAGTGGGCCATTGCTAAATGGGAGGTGGACACTAAAAGAAAGTTAGCATCAGGTAGGGTAGGCTCCAAAACCTGGTGGTCCCTGGTCAAGGACAGACAAGGTTATCTGCCCGATGAACTTATTCCACCTCTAAATCGACAGGATGGGACCACCTCTACTAGTAGTCAAGAGAAGGCGGACCTCTTTGCTGAACACTTTGCTACCAAAATGCAAGTTCCTGATCCAGCAAGGGACCCTCCTTGGCTAGCTGCAAGAACTGTGTCAAAACTGTCAGTGGTGACAATAAGGCAGGAGGAGGTGCATTTCCTTCTTAAATCACTTGACCAAGAAAAGGCTGTGGGGCCCAGACAAGTTGAGCCCAAGATTGTTGAGAAGATGTGCAGACCAGCTAGCAGCACCTCTAACTCGCATCTTTCAGCACTGCCTAGTACAGTGTAAATGGCCCTCTCTATGGAAAGAGGCAAATGTAGTCCCTGTTCACAAAAAGAAGAGCAGAGCAGAAATCAGCAACTACAGACCAGTGTCACTCCTGTCAATCACTGGTAAGATCCTTGAGACAATAATCTCAAGACAAATGACAGATTTTTTTGACTACCACTCACTACTTTGTGATCGTCAATATGGCTTCAGGAAAGGTTACTCTGCTGCTGATCTGTTGTTAAACCTCTCCACTAAGTGGCACCAGTCACTGGATGAATCCAAAGTCAGCTGTGTGGTAGCACTGGACATTGCTGGCGCTTTCGACCGGGTGTGGCACCAGGGCCTCTTAGCAAAACCTCAAGCACTGGGAATTGCAGGCTCTACGCTATGTCTCCTCAGTGATTACCTTCATGGTAGATCTCTAAGTGTAGTCCTCAATGGAACGGAATCAGCAAGGCATCCTATTGGGGCAAGCGTTCCACAAGAAAGCGTGCTGGGTCCATTGTTATGGAATGTCTACTTCAACGACCTTCTTCATCTCATCCCAGAATCACATGCATATGCAGACGACTGTACACTGACATTCACTTTGAGTATGCTCCACTTGAGTATGCTCCACTTTCTTGGTTTGCCTGCCCCCCTCTCATCTGCGACTGCTTGACAGAGTAGAGAACAGAGCAAGACGTCTCATCTCTCGCCTGGACCCATCCTGGATAGATCTGTCATTTCAGCAGAGCCTTCAACATAGGAGGGATGTGGGTGGCCTTACTGTTATGTACAAGGCCAATATTGTCAAAATACCACACTTGGATCCACTTCGAGGACAGCGTGAAACAAGCTTTTATGCCACAAGACGGGCAGAAAGCAGCAACTTCACTCTGGCTGTACCCTTCTCCAGAACATCACTCCATCTGAGATCATACATACCCAGGATGACTCGAGTATGGAACACATTCGTACAGCATAATGATGTCAACGAGATAAAGTCAGTTGATCAAATGAAAATGCTGGCCCACAGATGGCTCCAACTTCATCCTGTTCCCTACTTGTATGTCTCATAACAATAAAAATGCTTTCAAATGAGCTGATGTAGGTAACAGCTCTTAGCTTGCCAATAAAGTTAGGAATCCTTAAACTTAACCTTGTCAAACCCTGTGTAAAAAAAAAAAAAAAAAAAAAGAGAGAGAGAGAGAGAGAGAGAGGGAGGGAGGGAGAGAGAGAAAGAGAGCGAGAAAGAAGAGTGTGTGGAGTAACCAACTTGTAATATTGTAGTTCACATTTTCCTCCCTCAGCTATGACAAGAGGTTCTTAATGAACCCAACAAGCTCGCCTTAATGGTCACCCACTGTCGTACTATACCTCATTATTTTCACCTCATTAAAACCACTATTATTTTTAGTACGCTGGTTTTCCTGTCTGGGTTGGTATTCCAGCTATTGTAGATTACAATTGTTTTGTAGTGATATTCCTGTTGTAGTGCTCTCCTCCTACATTCACTAAATAGGAAGAGAATTTGAAGGCTTTAAAAATACTGGGCTTGCGAACCCTTTTGTTTGAAGGAAGTGTCCTTGAGATTCATTTGACCCTCAGAAAGATCTTAAATAAGACTCTTTTCTTGGTCCTGGTAACTTGATGAGATCAGTAATGTAGGAGATAATCCTCATGAAAAGAGTTATGATATACCTTGAAAGCCAAGCGTTGTTGGTTTTATACAACAGACCGTCGAGCAAAGAAAGTTTTTCATTCTTTTCAGTGCTGGCGACGAAGGTAGAATGGGCAGTATATTAGCCTCCAAACTGTAGGAAGCTCAGAAATTAAATGTCCTTTTATTTAGCTCTTTCTGAAAAAAAATCTAATATACTAACTGATAATTTTCTAAGAGCGTTAAAGCCATAAATTATGAAATTCGACAATTATGAGATGAAGAAGTTGAAGGTGATGGAGAATTTGACTGCAACAGAGGATCCACTTCCATGACATTTAATGTTTTTCTCACATATTTTCTATTTTCTATAACAGTTTTTTAATTTTTATTTAATTATAAACCTCATGAACGTGGGCTCTGTTGGACCATTGATGATTTTTCATATATTTTCGTAATAAAATTTTGTGGAGCAAAATTCCACAGAAAAATACAATTTATATACACTCACTAGCCCTTAGAACTTTTCAATCTGCATCAAATTTTAATGATTCTAACAAATATTCACCTTGTTCAAATACTATGTATTAACACAATGTATAGTTTTTACTAAATAACATAAAAAGGCACAATACCATGACTGGACCGTTACACAAATAACTCGCACATAGAAAATAGGAGCTTACGAAGACGTTTCGGTCCGACTTTTTTAGTATTTGGCTGGTTCCACCATTACCATTGCTACCTCCACCACTACTATCTTCTACCTCCACTACTACTACTACTACCACCTCCTGGCCTATATATACTCCCTTCTCTCCTTTTCGTTAGCGTAACTTTCTAATGGTCAAAGTCGGTCCCACAAGACTCACAGATATATCTAGTATTAATGCATTTATAAGGTCCTCTTAAGTTGTTAGTACATTAGGGTGCATTGAAAAAAATATTAATTTAAGAGATGCAGGCTGCACTTTTCATGTATTATTTGTACGGTCACAATAAACTTCTGTGCAAAATTACAGACCATTTCATGCCCATTTACCCTGCAGCATCTCGATCGACTTTTCGTCAAATTAAACACAATTGAAAGCAATTAGTTATAATTTATTACTTCTCAGGGTAATAATCGAGTGTACATGGTTTATATAATTTATTGTTGTGAAGATTGTACAATCGAATGTACGTGGGTCACATCAGTCATCAACTATTTAATTTTAAACTATTACAAGTTATAAGTGAAGTCTTTGTTGGTGAGGAACTTGGGCATCACTTTCCTGGAAAATATTCTTTGCCTGATATATCCATCTTTTGCCTTCTGTCTAGTCACTTCAGTGTAAGCTTCAGTCATCAGTTTTATCCCTCCCTCAATAGTCTGAGTGTTGTTTGGCCACTTGGGCACCTCCAGTGGAGTCTCAATATTTGTCAGAACCTGTTGATCTGATAGAGAAGCAATGAAATGAGGCTCAGTTTTGAGTTCAGTCTTCCAGTCAGTCATGGAATGATAGTTCTTTGCTTGCCACTTTAGTTTGGGAATTACTACTTTTCTTGTCATCCTCATTATCAGTCCTCGTCAAGAGCATCAGCAGAATCTTCTCCATCCTCATCAGAGCTCTCAGCACTTTCTTCTGTATGCTGATTCTCTTCTCTGTTTTTTCTTATCACTGAGAGAGCTTTGTCTCTCACAGTCATGTCTTCATCAGCGTACATACCAAGAAGCAGCAGATCTGTGTGAACAAAGTAGGAATTTCTTTGGACAGTCTTCTTTACTATCTTCTTTTCTTCACTGCTCAGATGTCTCATAAACTGCAGTGACTGGAAGACGTTCTTTGGACCGTGTGTGACATAAGGAACACGGAACTTTAAAATCATATTGACAACTCTTTTCAGCTTTTGATTGGGTCTTGATGTTGCCACATAGAGCCTAAGTATCCTACTCCATAAAGAATTCCACCTTGCCACACACGGTGGACCTGGTTCAAGAGCAGCTAAGCCATCATTAACCACCCCTGTGATCACTCCTTTCCAAATCCTATACAAGTATTTCTGGTCCCAGGACAGAGCCTCTGCCACCTTGTTATTCATAGCAGGGAAATCAGTTAAATTGACTGGCTGGAAAGTAACAACTGACAGCACAGACAGAGGATCCTTGATTTGCTTGCCAATGGAACCTCTCCAATGCTCAGGGCCACTTGGCTTACAGTCATAGTGGTAAAAAACAGCCCGAAATGGCATCTCATTTCCATGAAGTTGACAGATGAAATAACATACCGGATGACCAAGCAACGTTTCAAGATGATGAATGGATCCATTGTCAGCCCCGACATTTACGTTGGTTCCGTCACAACCAACACATACAACAGGCTGCCGAATTGGTTCTGTTCCACTAGAAATGTATAGATAGTCTTGGCAATCTCCGTTCCATGGCCTGACTTTGGAGTCACATGAGTGAGATATTCAGTGCCGGGCTCCACCATGATGACGTAATGATCTTTCACCACTATTTTTGGACTCTGTTTCTTGGTCTTTTTATTCTTTGTCTTTACACGAGTAGAGGTCTTCTTACCATCAAAACACAGTGATGTGATATTTTCCAAGTTTGCTAGCTCTTTTTCTTGCCTCTCCATTCGGTATTGGTGTCTGGCATTTCATAACTTCTGTGGTCCAATAACTTGATTTTTGTCGTCCTTGGTGATAATGCCATAGTTCATTAAGGTGGCGGTAGCAATGGCAACTCTAGTATAATTACTGATCAGATATCGGTCACATGTTGCTGCCAGTGTGGGGAGTCTTCTGTTGTGCTGTGAGCTACTGGCAGTCAGACCACTCAAGTCATAGTCATCAGCATCAATATCGACAAAAGGGCAACATCCTGCTCCTCTTTTACCGTCACTCTATCTCACATCCTCGTTACTGTCATGTCAACACAGCCAATTTTCATCTTCCTATCGCCTCTCTGGTCAAGGAGGAACTGTACCTCACGTTTAGGAACTTTCACATCACAATTACAGTCCAGGTGGTATCCATCACACTCCTTCATTTTTCACTCTACATTTTGACAGGAGGCAGCAGGACAGAAACAACTACATATATCAAACATCTCGTTCATTTCTCCCTGAAATGTAGCGTTCTTGGAGACATTTTTGTTCTTATTAAGTTCTGTTCCTCTACTGTACAATTTTCTCAATCTTTCCTCAATAGTTTTCTGGCTGAGAACAGGAATAGTCATTCTGTCTCCAATTGATTTCTTTCATAGTTCAGAACAATCCTTAGCTGCTATGTTGATAATCACTGAAACATCAGTAAACTTTCCTTCATCACATTTATATCACCAGAAATTCCTTAACATATCGCCTTTGGATGGAAGTTTGTTCATTGGAAGAACACTGGCATGGCCAAATAATGCATGTTCTGTGGCTTTCCTAGATGATATTTTAGCCATCTTAGTAGTAAAGTATATAAGTAATCTGAGTATCTGAAAAGAGAGAAAGTTTGTTAATGTTTATAAATACTGCAGAGTACATAGATACAGTGCATAAAACGCTGCGCTGCACTACTCAGTAATACAGACATATTCCAAAATTTTAATCGCAAATGCTGTAGGTTAAACCTCAACCAATCAACTTCATATTTGACACTGAATCTAAGATGTATACAAGGAACAATGCCTGAAGTACACACAAAACATTTCTGAGCCTCTCTCTTCTTTTCAGTAAAGGAATTATTGCTAAACAGTGATTACAATTACCAAGCTTCAGACGAGATGAATTTTCGGTTATTTCCGTTGTCATCTCTCATTTTCATCTCAACGCATGAAACACCACATCAGACTCTACAATATTAATGCTCTCAAGTGTTAACACTACGTGGTTAATCGTGGCGAGCGCGAAGGATTTACGTCTGCAAACCATACGTAATAAAGAATGATAGGGGTTGATGCTCTTATCATGTTCTCTGTCAGGCAATATTTTTTTTAGACACTGCTCAGACCCTGTGCACAGACGCCTAGATTTTCCACTCACGGCAAATTTAGTTATGTTTATGTGTAAAAGTGTAACCGATATAACCGTCGGATGTACAAGTACGTAACCCACAGTTTAAGAGCTAAATCGATATTTTAATCAGTGATCAAGCTTTTTCGAAGTCTTCTGAGTACATGAGGCACCTGGGTATATACAGAAATAACGAAAACCGTAGGTGAGATGCTGGTAACCTGAGCATATGAACAAGTCTGAATATCACATCAAGAGATTAACTGAGCAAGATGAATTTGACAAGCTGAGGACTCATTAATGCATGTATGAGTATGTTGGTGCCGGTGGTGAAAACTAAAATTGATTTCATTAAGCAAGTTGTTGATGGTAAATATTCTAGGAGAGATGACTAACATGTTAGTCATGCATTACAATCATGTGACGTTTCTAGCGATAATGGTACAAAAATGCTCTTTCTCTGATTATTCCATTTGTAAGTTTTCTAATTCAGTACTGATGAGCGAGCTCTTGGCCATCCCAAAATATTGCCTATAGCTAGCTTCCCTGCATAAAACATAGTTTAAATTAACAAACAATTTTACAAAGACCACAAAATTCTTGCAGGTAACAGGGAGATTCATGTACTAAGAGATTAACAGTCATAGTACAATGGTGATCTGTGTCTTTATTTACATCTAAATAATTGAGGTAACATATACGTGAACTGAGGTCCCCAGTGTGTTGAAGGTGTATGACTGAAGCAAGTGAGTGACACGTAAGTCTGTGAGCCTATGAAGCGCACGCACAGTGCCTGAGACGAAGGGTCTGTGGGGAAAGGTAGGATTTACAGATTTTTGTATCCTATGTAACTTAGAGAGCTTAGGATTACTAGAAAGTACTTACAGAAGCCATTTTTTAAAATGTTTTCCAGATGATAGATACATGAAGCTTATTTAAGAAATCCTTCAATGTCCTCTTGCTTCTTCGTTCTTGCAGTGTGACGTAAGTATTGCGATTGCCAAGAAGGTTGTGAATTATGGAGGAATAGTCTGAACTGTTGAGAATTACCACTGTTTACTGGTGGTAACTAGGATACTGCTATCTAAGGCCAGGAAGGTAGTTAGTTGAACATTAAAATGGTATAAAATACCGACAGGTTGTTAGGTAAGATACATATGCAACAGTTAGGTATGTTAGGTAATCACAGTTAGGTAAGACACAGTTAGGTATCTTTATTTCGAAACGTTTCGCCTACACAGTAGGCTTCTTCAGTCGAGTACAGAAAAGTTGATAGAAGCAGAAGATACTTGAAGACGATGTAATCAGTCCATCACCCTTGAAGTTTTGAGGTGGTCAGTCCCTCAGTCTGGAGAAGAGCGTTGTTCCATAGTCTGAAACAATATGGAGTTGAAGTAACGAACGAACGAACGAAAGTTCAGGTAAGATCCCAAATGGGATGAGCGGGGAAGACGGGACAGACGAAGAATAGTGCTGGAGAGGAGTGTTCTTAGTCGTAGAAATAGAGCCAGGGCTTAACCCAGCAGCGAAGGCGATCGTGGGACAGACATTGAGAAGAGAAATTCAGGCTCTTCTGTTGGGACTCCAGTGGGGTGAGCGGGGAGGAAGGGACATGCGACGTATAGCGCTAGAGAGGAGTGTAGAACTGGGCCATGCCTTAACCCAAAAGCTAAGGCGAACGTGGGTCAGAGAATGGTACCTGTCATAGAAGGTACCTGTCAGCGAATCCAAGCTTATTTGTAAATAGGGTTAGGAGCAGGATCATGCAAGGAGTAGAAAAGGTTGTGTTGGTTTGTGGGTCTGCGAATGTCTTCGTCAAGGAGAGAGGTCCAGTAGTCATGTCGTGTCTCAAGTTTGTCTATCTGTCACTGAGCGTCTTCCAGAACAGATTCAGCGCAACGACTTCATCTCACCTTCTGGCGTTATATAAGGCTCCATCCTGTCACTTCAACTCCATATTGTTTCAGACTATGGAACAACGCTCTGCTCCAGACTGAGGGACTGACCACCTCAAAACTTCAAGGGTGATGGACTGATTACATCGCCTTCAAGTATCTTCTGCTTCTATCAACTTTTCTGTACTCGACTGAAGAAGCCTACTGTGTAGGCGAAACGTTTCGAAATAAAGATACCTAACTGTTGCATATGTGTCTCACGGTAGTTAGTTATGTAAAGCTTCCAGATCACAGGTCCTGAGGTCTCAGAGATAATTATTTTGATGATTTACGCACGGTTGCAACAATTAGTAATGTTTATAGAACTCAACCATTTCATTGACGCAGACTTCTAGGTGGAAAGTCTGTTGCGTTAACTGTACTTTCATTGTTACAAAAAGAGTGTTTCTGCTTAAAACCTCCATATTTTGTTAGGAAACTTTTCATTCATTGGGAGCATTATAAATCCAGTTAAAAACAAGAGAGACAGATACTATATACTATATAGAAGCAGAGAAGTCAGGTATGAGAGGGTATGAGACAGTGGTAAAAGCCAAAAAGTGGGAATGAAAATACTGACTCAGTAAGTTTATTCAGGTATACACAAATATAGTTACATAGATTATCATACATAGCAGCATATGTATAGAAAACCTGGGATAGCCGAAAAAAAGTCAAAGTGACTGATTTCTCTTGAGGTCCTTTAATTACCTTAGTATTATTATTCTAGGAAAGAGATAATATCATATTATTATACTATAAAGGAGATTTACTTACATGTGTGTTAGCTAAAAAAAATAAAAAATCGTTCTCCTCCCTTTCTGTCACTACATTCATTAGGCACCTTTTCCTGGCTCTCTTCTTGGCTCTTAATTGAGCGTTTCTCCCCAGGCAGTGTGCTTGATACAGCGTTGAGCGAAACGCTGTATTAAAAGGACCATCCGTTACCAGTTACTTTATTTCCAGGCATTCGTTCAGATGCGTCAGTTATGGTCTTGTGTCTGGGTAATAACAAACTGGCCAGTACGTCGGCCATGATTTATAATGATAAATTATCATCACTGGGCTCTGGTGGCCTGGTGGTTAACGCTCTCGCTTCACACGGCGAGGGCCTGGGTTCGATTCCCAGCCAGAGTAGAAACATTGGACGTGTTTCTTTCCACCTGTTGTCTATGTTCCCCATCAGTAAAATGGGTACCTGGGTGTTAGTCGACTGGTGTGGGTCGCATCCTGGGACACTGATCTAAGGAGGCCTGGTCATAGACCGGGCCGCGGGGGCGTTGACCCCCGGAACTCTCTTCAGATAAACTGGGGAGCGCTAAGCCCATAGGAGTTATACAGCGCGTCTGGGGGGGGGGATATGGAAGGTATTCAGGCTTAATTCAGAAAAATGGTACACACATCCAATTCCTTAGATCAAGAGCCCCTCAACAGCATCAAAGAACCTCCCTTGAGGCGGGAATCTAAAATGATAAAATGCCAGATTTCTGGGCAACAGTGATAGACGCGGCGATCAATGAAGATTGAAGAAGACCGCAGACGGAGTATAGGTTAGGTGGCCAAAGACTGCAAACCTCGCTCAAGGAGAAAGATCTTGGGGTGAGTATAACACCGAGCACGTCTCCGGAGGCACGCATCAACCAGACTACTGCTACAGCATACGGGCGCCTGGCAATCCTGTGAATAGCGTTCCGATGCCTTAGTAAGGAATCGTTCAAGACACTGTACACCGTGTAGGTTAGGCCCGTACTGGAGTATGCAGCACTTGTTTGGAACCCGCACTTGGTCAAGTACGTCAAGAAATTAAAGAAAGTGCAAAGATTTGCGACAAGGTTAGTTCCAGAGCTAAAGGGAATGTCCTACGAAGAAAGGTAAAAGAATTCGGCCTGAAGACACTGGAGGACAAGATGATTAGGGGAGACATGATAACGACATATAAAATACTGCATGGAATAAACAAGGTGAACAGAGACAGGATGTTCCAGAGAGGGGACACAGAAACAAGGGGTCACAATTGGAAGTTGAAGACTCAGATGAGTCAAAGGGATGTTAGGAAGTATATCTTTTGTCACAGAGTAATCAGAAAGTGGAATCACCTAGCAAGTGAGGTAGTGGAGGCAGAAATCATATATAGCTTTAAGAAGAGGTATGATAAAGCTAATGGAGCAGAGAGAGATGACCTAGTAGCGATCAGTGAAGAGGCGGGGTCAGGAGCTGAGTCTCGGCCCCTGCAACCACAATTAAGTGAGTACAATTAGGTGAGTACACACACCCACACACACACACACACACACACACACACACACACACACACACACACACACACAAGGTAACAGAAATAAGACACGAGAGAGGGGTGGGTTGATTGCATTTTCCTGGACTGCAGGAAGGCCTTTGACACAGTTTCTCACAAGAGATTAGTGCAGAAGCTGGAGGATCAGGCGCATATAACAGGGAGGGCACTGCAATGGGTCAGGGAATACCTGACAGGGAGGCAACAACGAGTCATGGTACGTGAAGAGGTATCACAGCGGGCGTCTGTGACGAGCGGGGTCCCACAGGGGTCAGTTCTAGGACCAGTGCTATTTTTGATATATGCGAACATGATGGAAGGAATAGACTCTGAAGTGTCCCTATTCACAGATGATGTGAAGCTGATGAGAAGAATTAAATCGGATGAGGATGAGGCAGAACTGCAAAGAGACCTGGTCAGGCTGGACATGTGGTCCAGAAACTGGCTTCTCGAATTCAACCCTGCCAAATGCAAAGTCATGAAGATTGGGGAGGGGCAAAGAAAACCGCAGAGTATAGGCTAGGTGGACAAAGACTATAGACCTCACTCAGGTAGAAAGATCGGGGGGTGACCATTACACCGAGCACGTCACCGGTGGCACACATCGACCAAATAACTGCTGCAGCATACGGGCGCCTGGCAAACCTGAGAACAGCGTTCCGATACCTTAATAAGGAATCGTTCAAGACACTGTATACTGTGTATGGTAGGCCCATACTGGAGTATGCGGCACCAGTCTGGAACCCACACCTGGTCAAGCACGTCAAGAAGTTAGAGAAAGTACAAAGGTTTGCAACAAGGCTAGTTCCAGAGCTCAGGGAAATGTCGTACGAGGAAAGGTTGAGGGAAATCGGACTGACGACACTGGAGGACAGAAGGGTCAGGGGAGACATGATAATGACATACAAGATACTGCGGGGAATAGACAAGGTGGACAGAGACAGGATGTTCCAGAGAGGGGACACAGAAACAAGGGGTCGCAATTGGAAGCTGAAGACTCAGACGAGTCACAGGGACGTTTGGAAGTATTTCTTCAGTCATGGAGTCGTCAGGAAGTGGAATAGCCTAGCAAGTGAAGTAGTGGAGGCAGGAACCATACATAGTTTTAAGAAGAGGTATGACAAAGCTCAGGAAGCAGAGAGGGAGAGGACCTAGTAGCGATCAGTGAAGAGGCGGGGCCAGGAGCTGAGTATCGACCCCTGCAACCACAATTAGATGAGTACAATTAGGTGAGTACACACACAAACACACATACACACACACACACACACACACGCGCGCGCGCGCGCGCGTTAATGCTGTTCTTGCTGTGGAACAGTGGTTTAGTGCTGAAGGGGTAGCGTAGGTTGCAAATGTACGGCCGTAGACTAGTTTGATTTTAATTGGAAATGAGTACACAGGAGGCAAAATGAGGAAATGAGCCAAAGCTAGCCCATTGAGAGGGAGGTTGTTGAACGCACGAGGGTAGGTCGTGGAGTGAGAACGGGTAGACTCTGTCTCACTGACGTGGGGAGGCCTAGAGAGGGCATCACCTTAGTACCGCGGGATATGAATCTAGCAGACAGCGTAGGCTGTCTACATTCGCTTGGCCACACACTTCGTGTCGTCTCGACACGACAATACTGGTGGACATGAAGGTTTGAAAGAATTACTTACAGTAGTTAACCCAGGCGTAAAAAAAAAAAACTTTAATCCTGAGGGAAGAGAAAATTGGCGTGCCCGCCTTGCATGATTGAGAACGGAGCAGGGAGAAGTCAGCACTGGAACTAAAATCTATATACAAGTTGTCCGCAGGGCTGAAACTTCAGGCACGACTACTCGTCCATGAACGCTGTTCCATCCTCACATCTGCAAACAATAACTGACAGTAGCATTTCCTAAAGTGTGACATATGACTCAAAGGCGGCACTGCCTGACCTTAATACAGGCTTTAAAAGACACAATGGGTGCACGTACTTACAATAACACTATTTCCATGGAATTCGTTATACTACGGGCACCCTTCTAAAATAATTTACCTATTTACATGATGTCCACCCTGACTCCCTTATTAACTATAAAATATGTGTGCATTAATACCCATTTCTGCAAGCAAACAATTAGCATAGCTGGCGTAGAAGTTAGTCATGTCAGTAGGTACGTCAGTGTCACAGAAATGTTCTGCTGTCCTGGGCCTCATGCCATAAGTATGGAGCCTTACTTGACTGTCATCAGTCACAGGAGTAGCGGGGGAAGAAGTGGACGGGTTGTCACTAGTATGTGTCTGATTGTGGCTTTGCAACGCACACGACTCCAGCTCTGCTTCGGCTTACACATGGTCAACATACTTCATGTGGTCAAGGTGAACTTCTTTGATAGTTCCGGTAGCGATCTCCCTCACCTCGAACTTATTGCAGCGGAGCTGTCGGAGGACATGGTAAGGATCAACGAATTTGGGAACAAGTTCATGCATACCTAGGGTCTGTGTCGGGTTGAGCAATATAACTTTGCAACCTGGTTCCACTTTGCTTTCCTTGGAGTGTGTTCTCTCGTACTCGCCCAAAAAATAAGCTGCGTGGTCTGCATCTTAACTACACTGGGGTTATCAGTGTCGTAAGTAGATTGATGTGGAGTAAACAGAATTTCGTACGGTAAGTGCTTGTCATAGCCATACAAAGCGAAATGAGGTGTCTCACCAATCGCGCTGTTCGGGGAGAGTTTAATGTACACTGAACATCTGGAATAGCCTCATCCCATGTAGTACAACTCGAGTTACTTGCAGGGTGGCGTGGAGCTACTGGCGCTTGGTGAATGTTAAATCTGGAACAAAGATCCTGCATTATGGCGTTTATGAACTCCCACCCACTGTCCGACAGAAAGACATATGGGCAGGTATGATGGAGAACGACATGCTCGAGGGAAGCATTTGCAACAGTGTCGGCAGTTTTGTCAAGAATGGGTACTAATTCACAGTACCGTGTCAAGTTATCTACCATTACAAGCAGGTGTTTATTATCCTTCTACAAGGTCGAGAAGTTCGTCAACAGGTCGACAGAAGCTCTCTCCCAGAGTTCCTTTGTAATGGGATACTTTAGAATGGGATTAAGACCCGTGACGGTACCCTTGTGTTGTAGGCAAACAACACACTGGTGCACAAATTTGGCAATTTCCGCTGCCATCTTAGGCCAGAAGTATTTCATTCTTGCGTGTCTAATGCTGCGATCTCTCTTGGGGTGCGCTTCACCTGGAGCAGTGTGATTCAACCTGAGAGTAGCGGGTACCAGGGACTCCGGTATCACCAGTTGGTGTACGGTTCTGCTGTGGTTCACCAGTTGTGCAACTCGGCACAGCAATCCTTGATTGACTATTAAGTCCTTCAGCAGGACGGGAGACTTACCTGTATGACAATGTCCTCCTTGGTCAGGAATCGAAGGACTGGTGACCACACTGGGTCTTGCCGTTGGGCTCGCTCAAGATCCTCGACAGAGAACGAGTTGTCAACACTCACAAATGCTATATGCCTTGACAGGGCATCAGCTACAACATTTTGCTTACCTGGTACGTAGTAAATATCGGGATTGTAGTCATGGAACGTGAGGGACCACCAAGCAAGCTTTTCCGAGAGGTTGTTATCAGCAAAAAGGGACAGCAAAGGTAGATGGTCTGTGTAAATCTTGATGGGGCATTGGTAGATAATATCTCGAAAATGACTCAAAGCTCATACGATGAGGACGTGGCTAGCATAGGCAATAAGCAGTTGCTTACCATTAGATTCCTGGGATAAGACTGCACCGATGCCAACTATGCTGCCATCCATCATCAAGGTGAAATCTGGGAATCTAAGGACTTGGGCAGATGTTAACTTATTCTTAAGGGTAACAAAAGCTCATTTTTGATCACACATCCTGATCAGGGGTGCAGTGATGGTGGAGAAACTGGCGATGAAGGTGCGGTAGAAACCTGCCAGGCCTATGAAGGAAAGGACTGCATTCGCCGTCGTAGGTCTAGGGAATTTCTGCACAGCCGAGATTTTAAACTCGTCTGTCTTTATGCTATGCTGAGTCACTACGTGACCCAGAAATTTTATTTTCTTCTGGAGGAACTGACATTTGGAGAGCTTTACCTTAAGGCTAGCCTGAGCTGGTTTGTCCAGTACCCTGTCAAGTTTCTCGAGATGTGTAGTGGCATCTTGCAGCATGACGATGGGATCATCTAGGTAGACCATGAGCGTGCCACCTACGAGAGTACGGAAAATCGTCGTCATCAAACGATTGAACAAGTGTTGCACAAGTGCCTCAATTCTTCAACTTGTCGGTTTTCAAAACGATTCACCACATCTGTCAGACACTGCAACATCATGGGATCTAGGTACAAAGACTTCAACGCTTGCCCAACCTTTGGACGACGACCTACTTACACAAGTGGCAGGTCCCACTGTGATCCCACCTCCTCCTGCTACGCCTCACCTGACTACAGTATATAAGCCACGTCTACGGCCCTATGCTGTACATTCTACAAGATTGATGGACTGAACACATCGACTCAAGGCTGAGGGACTGATTACCTCAAACTCCTCCTCTCCTTATACCTTCTGCTTTGTATTGGACTGATGAAGCCACAGTGTGGCGAAACGTTTCTTCAATAAAGGTTCCCATGTGTTGCACAATGTCTCAATTCAGATAACTGCTGCAGCATACGGGCGCCTGGCAAAACTAAGGATAGCGTTCCGATACCTCAGTAAGGATTCGTTCAAGACTCTGTATACCATTTACGTCAGGCCCATACTGGAGTATGCAGCCCCAGTTTGGAATCCACACCTAGTCAAGCACGTCAAGAAATTAGAGAAAGTGCAAAGGTTTGCAACAAGACTAATCCCAGAGCTACGGGGATTGTCCTACGAAGAAAGGTTGAGGGAAATCGGCCTGACGACACTGGAGGACAGGAGTGTCAGGGGAGACATGATAACGACATATAAAATACTGCGCGGAATAGACAAGGTGGACAAAGACGGGATGTTCCAGAGAAGGGACACAGACACAAGAGGTCACAACTGGAAGTTGAAGACTCAGATGAATCAAAGGGATGTTAGAAAGTATTTCTTCAGTCATAGAGTAGTCAGGCCGTGGAATAGCCTAGAAAGCGAAGCAGTGGAGGCGGGAACCATACATAGTTTTAAGGCGAGATATGATAAAGCTCATGGGGCAGGGAGAGAGAGGACCTAGTAGCAATCAGCGAAGAGGCGGGGCCAGGAGCTATGAATCGGCCCCTGCAACCACAAATAGGTGAGTACAAATAAGTGAGTACACACAAACACACACAAACACATAAACACTCACCTGCACATATGCACAGGAAATCTGAAGAGCTCGGCACAAGATTTAGGGAAGTAGTCTCAAAGGAGACACGAAGGCTTCTACCAAACCGAGGTGGTAGAAGTCCCCAGGAATATTATCAGTTAATTAATTTAATTTTGTGTCGTGGATTGCAAATTCATTTGAGGGAAAGTACTATACCCAAGAAACAAGGTATAGCGATGGGTAACTCATCGTCCCCCATGTAGAGTAAATTATATGGACGTTTTTGAGACTGAATTGTTGAAAATTATGGAGCCTAGTTAAGCTAGGTAGTTAATGTTGGTGGATGATGTCCTTTGTTTGTAGCCTTCCTCCTAGGATTGACTAGTTTCGTACTGAGACTCAGTGACCCTGTTCCATTCATTTAATTCACAGTTGAGGAAGAATTGTATAGTAAACTCCCATTGATTGATGTCCTGATGAACTGAGCTGATTAAAAGTTTAAATTCGCAGTATAAAGGGAGGCAACCAACGTATGCTCTTGTATCCACTATTACTCCAATAATGAAATGAGAGAAAAAAGAGTGAGTTTTTCACATTGTTTCTGAGGGCTTTAATTATTTACTGCCCCGAGTAATTTGATAAAGAAATTGCAAAAAAAAATGTTTGATATTGCAGTGATAATACAATACCCTAAGGATTTTGTTTGAAAGGCCTTGATAGCAAAATGGAGGACCCACTGTGAATCTAAACCCAGGATAAACCAGCCATGGAAGAATTTGCTGGTGCTCCCATTTAACAGGAAGTATGCAATTTTCCCTAATGCCCAGCCGTGTCTATTCTCTTTTCCACCCACCCTCCTTTATCCATAAATTTTCGGTGCTCATTCTGACACCGTTTTCTATTACATACCCCATTCCTCTTCAACCTATTCCTCATTATCTATACTTTCTCTCTCTCTCTCTCTAGCGCATCTTTTTTCCACCAGTTGTTTATATCTAACCCTAAGTATTGTAAACTTTAATTTCCCTTACTCTCAATATAGCTATAACTAAATAATGAACTGATATATTTGTTGCGGAAAATTTGGAAAATAGTACATCCCACGGTAAAAGTTTAAATTTTAGAAGAAACTGGAAAATAAATTCCGAACAAGATTACTTACATGCATGTTTTTTTGTATGTGCTGAGATTTTTTTTCGGCGAAAGCTATGCCAGGTGTGGAGGCGAGTTCGAGAGTGAGATTTTTGCTCTTCTTCACAATTTTCTGTTAATATCTTTCTGATGAGTGGGAAATTCCTTATTTTTGAAAGTGAGATTTTTAGTTTTAAGTTTTGCTTTTTTTGGTTCATATTCAAATTTATTAAATTCCTCACCTCCCATGAAGTTGATTTATTAGAGCTTTTTTCCTGAAGGGTTTTCCTAGTAGGCCTAATACACTCATTTCCTGTTTACAATGTTATCAATAAAAAAAACTATTTCCCCTTCTCATCTGTTTCACCAAATTCATTTACTAATTTACAGTTTAAGCAACATTTACAGTGGTAGTCTTCGTTCATTAAAATACAGTGCAGAACAACTTTTACACGACTTCATTGTTTCCCAAAGCATAATTTGCAGCCACATGAGATAATTTTCAAGCTCTTTGGTGGGGGTGATGGATCTGTTATATACAATACAATACTATATTTGGACATGATACAGTTGTACAAGGAATTATAGTTGGGTGTACATGCCAAAAGCCCCTTGTATGCAGAGCATTATGGGAAGGCTTATAATTAACTTAAGATTAACTAAGCAATGATATATTCAGTGGTAAAAATTACAATAAACAAATTACAACATGAAGTACAAATGAGTATTTTAAACAACGAAATTTGAGCATTTCAATTAAGAGGCATTGTAGTTGCACAAATTTATAGCATAACAATGTATAATAGTAGTATTGATTTCTACAGAGTGGCTTCTTCTACAGAGCAGTCCCCACAGTATGGCTCCCACAGTATGGCTCCCACAGTATGGCTCCTCCTGAAAAGGCTTTCTACAGAGTGGCTCATTCCTGAGCGGCTCCCTTTCACACCTATTTGCTAATGACCTTGACCTCGCCCTCGAGACCACCTCGCCCTCGAGACCACCTCACCCTCAACCCCCCACCCACGCCCCCCACCCACGACCCCCACCCGTGCCCCGCCGCGCCCTCGCGCCCGCCCGCGCCCATCGCACTTGCCCGCGCAACCACGCCCCCCACCCGCCCCCTCCCTCGCGCCGACCCCTGCGCCCGCCGCGCCCTCGCACCCTCTCGTCGCGCCCTCCCACGCCTTCTGCTGCGCCTTCTGCAGCGTCGTCCGGATCGCCCCAGCGCCCCGATTTTTTTCTGATTTTTTTCGAATTTTTTTTTTAATTTCATTTTCTTGTGGTCTCCATCTCCTCGGATCAAATTTTTGAGGTTCCCCCTCCCACTTTCACCCCAATCTCAATTTTTTTCAAATTTCATTTTCTTATGATCTCCTCGGATCAAGTTTTTTTTGGATTCCCCCCCTCTGGGTGTAAGCATTCAAAATGGACTCCCACTTGCATCCCAAATTTTTTTTTTCTCGATAATACAAAGACTCCAATTCCTCAGATCAAGGTTTTTTTGGATTCCCTCCTCTGGGGGTAAGCATTTAAAATGGACTCCCACTTGCATCCCAAATTTTTTTTTTCTCGATAATACAAAGACTCCATCTCCTTAGATCAAGTTTTTCTCGATAATACAAAGACTCCAATTCCTCGGATCAAATTTTTCTCGAAATCAAAGTCCCCAACTCCTTGGATCAAGTTTTTCTCGATAATACAAAGACTCCATCTCCTTGGATCAAGGTTTTCTCGATAATACCAAGTCTCCATCTCCTCGGATCAAGGTTTTTTTTGGATTCCCCCCCTCTGGGGGCAAGCATTCAAAATGGACTCCTCCTATTGGCCATGGTACTTTCTCTTACTATAGGTCTAAACATGTGTGACGTCACCCCACCTGTGTTTACCAGGCAGTCAGTGACGTCACATGATGACTTCACACATGCAAGCTGAATCTTCTCGACTTCCCCCTATGTCAGTGACGTCACGTGATGACCTCACACATACAAGCTGAATCTTGTCGACTTCCCCTTATGTCAGTGACGTCACGTCACGTGATGACCGCACACACAGGCTGAATCTTGTCGACTTCCCCATCTCAGTATTACACATTTCATATACAACATAGGGAAAACAATTTCACTCTTAACCCAGGATAACCCAAATAATTTCTCATTTTTTTTTTCGTTAATACCCACAACAATCCACAACTTCTTTACAAAATACAACACAAGTCTAGACATTTTACTCGCTTTAACTATTTCATCAGAAAAAGTCACCACAACACTTATAACCACTTTTTCGATAAATTCACAAGTCACAATTTTACATATTACGAAGTTAATACCACACACACCGCACTTTACTTTTGAACGCCTTCAAACACTCTCATAAATCATTTGAATACTCCCAAATACACCACTGAATACTACTAAAAACACCACTGAATACAGTCAAAACACCACCAAAATCACCATAAACTAAGATCAACATAACAGACTAACACCCATTTTCACACAAATCCCCTCAAATCACTATAACCAAGACGATTACCAATTTCTATCAGTACACTCACCTCCAACTAAGATATAACATGAACGCAAAAAACATGAACACAATCCAAACACACACGAACACTTATAACAGAATCACTTCTTTTTCGGTATCTCTAGTTCGACAACAATGCCCACAACCCACCCTCCCAAACCCTCACACTCCCACCAACATCTCACAATTTTCACTCATAACCCACAATTTTTCTCGTTTTAACTATTTCATCAGAAAAAGTCCAGCGAATCTTAACTGACCGATCTCAGATAACATCTCAGGTCACTCCTCCACGAAGTAACCTCCTCTCCTTACCCCTTCTCACCCCCCCCAAACCCTCACACTCCCACCAACATCTCACAATTTTCACTCATAACCCACAATTTTTCTCGTTTTAACTATTTCATCAGAAAAAGTCCAGTGAATCTTAACTGACCGATCTCAGATAACATCTCAGGTCACTCCCCCACGAAGTAACCTTCTCTCCTTACCCCTTCTCACCCCCTCCAAACCCTCACACTCCCACCAACATCTCACAATTTTCACTCATAACCCACAATTTTACATATTACGAAGTTAATACGCACACACACACATACACCACACTTTACTTTGTACAACACCAAAAACATCGACAATTACCTCTGATTACTCCAAAAACATCATTTGAACACATTCAAGAAACATCATCAAACTCCTTTGAATACTCCCAAAACTCCAATGAATACTACCAGAACTCCTTCATACTCAAACACATCATTTGAACACCTTCAAAAACACCTTTGAATAGTCTCAAACACCATTTGAGTACTCCCAAACACACCACTGAATACTACTAAAACACCACTGAATTCAGTCAAAACACCACCAAAATCAACATAAACTAAGATCAACATAACAGACTAACACCCATTTTCACACAAATCACTCAAAATCACTATAACCAAGACGATCCCACTCACCTCAGACTATTATATAACATGAATGCAAAAAAAAACATGAACACAATCCAAACACACACGAACACTTATAACAGAATCACTTCTTTTTCGGTATCTCTAGTTCGACAACAACGCCCACAATCCACAACACCCACATCCCACAACACCCACAACCCACAACACCCACAACCCACAACACCCACAACCCACAATTTTTTCTCCTTTTAACTAATTTCGTCAGAAAAAGTCACAACAACAACCCACTTACAACATCTTTTCGGTATCTCTAGTTCGACAACAACACCCACAACCCACATCACCCACACCCCACAACACCCACAACATCAACCCACAACTTATAATCACTTTTCAGCATCTCTAGTTCGACAACAACACCCACAACATCAATCCACAACTTATAATCACTTTTCAGCATCTCTAGTTCGACAACAACACCCACAACCCCCAACACCCACAATACCCAGATCCCACAACACCCACAACCCTCATTTTTTTTCTCGTTTTAGCTAATTTCATCAGAAAAAGTCACAACACCATCCCACAACTTATAACCACTTTTTCGGTATCTCTAGTTCGACAACAACGCCCACAATCCTCAACACCCACATCCCACAACACCCACATCCCACAACACCCACAACCACAACACCCACAACCACAACACCCACAACAACAACCCACAACTTATAACCACTTTTTCGGTATCTCTAGTTCGACAACAACGCCCAAAACCCACAACACCCACATCCCACAACACCCACATCCCACAACACCCACAACCCACAACACCCACATCAACCCACAACTTATAACCACTTTTTCGGTATCTCTAGTTCGACAACAACGCCCACAATCCACAACACCCACTTCCCACAACACCCACATCCCACAACACCCACAACCCACAACACTCATAACCCACAACACCCACAACAACAACCCACTTATACCATCTTTTTGGGTATCTCTAGTTCGACAACAACACCCACAACCCCCAACACCCCACAATCCACAATTTTTTCTCGTTTTAACTAATTTCATCAGAAAAAGTCACAAAAACAACCCACTTATATCATCTTTTTTGGTATCTCTAGATCGACTACATTACCCACAACCCTCATCACTTACCAATTTATTCACAATTTATTCGATACAAATTTTTCCCCTTCTTTTTACTGAATCTTAAATGTAATACACATTCCTCTTTACATTACTAAAATTCTAATAAAATCCTCCCCATACCCATCTCCTTGTATCCACATAAAATTGATATTATACTCACAACAACTAATCTCACTACCCAACTACTGCGACATGTTTCAACACCCTCCATTCTTTTCCAATATATCATAACTTTTCAATTCTATAATTTCTTTTTAAAATATTCACACATTACCTTTATTTTCAGTAAAATCTCCCCATATTTCATTAAATTTCTAATACAACCCTCCCCATACCCCTCTCCATCTCACCCGCATTTCTTCACATCCACTCACCCATCTCCCAACACACCTCTTCTGAACACACACAAAAATCACATTTCACATCCACAAATGCATCTCATCACCCATCTCAAATCCACTAAAATCACTGTAACCAAGATATTCACAAAACTCTATGACCACCTAACACACACACACACACACACACACACACACACACACACACACACACACACACACACACACACACACACACACACACACACACACACACACACACACACACACCTCACTTTACTTTGAACACCTTCAAAACACTCTCATACATCATTTGAGACCACCTTTTCTCAATATCTCTTAAGAAATATTCTCTCATCCACAACCTTTATCATCTCACTACAGAACAACCCCAAGATTACTTCGAACACTCTCATAAATCATTTGAATACTCACATAAACACCTTTGAACATTTCCAAACAACACTGAAGCACTTCCAAAATATCATTTTGATTACTCCCAAATAAGATTTATCATCTCTAATTTATCTACACTTACACATTTCATTAACTGAAATTACAACACATCCACCATACTACTCCCTCAGTCTCCAGACTTTACAACATTAACACAAAAACTAACTCAGACACTTATGACATGAGCCATTTTACCAAAACTAACACAAACACATATCTGTTATATCTCCAATATCTAAGATCACCACAATCAAGACGTTTGCCAAATTCTATAACCCCACCACTAAGATCACACATTTTTTTTGTACACATTCTCTTAAAACATCATCATAACGAAGATCACTAAAACTATCTATACTTTTACTAAGATCACATAACATTTTGTCTTCTCTAACTCACCCACCAATTTACATTCTCATTCACACTTACACATTTCATTAACCGAAATTACATCTCATCCACCAAACTCCTCCCTCATTCTCCAGACTTTACAACATTAGCACAAAAAAAAACTAACTCATACACTTATGACATGAGACATTACCATATCTAACACACTGACTAACTTTGAACCAACTCTGAACACCACTGATCATCTTCAAAAAATACTCTGCACATCATTTGAACACCTTCAAAAAACACCATCAAACACCTCCGAATACTCCCAAAACACTACTGATTACTACCAAATCACCACTGAATACTACCAAATCACCGTCAAAATCACCAGAAACTAAGTTTAACATCACCATCTAACACCCTTTTTATAGAAATCCCCTCAAATCACTATAACCAAGAACTCCCTCCCCATTGGCGCATAAAAAAAAAGCATGAACACAAACCTAATACGCAAACACTTAGTACATGATCACCATCAACTGAAAACATATCTTGTACACACACATAATCTAAGACAACCACCAACAACAATCACCCATGTTCACTTACCTCAAAAATCACTAATATCACAGAAAACACTCATTTTTATAAACATTTCACACAAAAAATCATATTTGACAATATCTAAGCGCACTCACCTCACTACCACCAACACACGATGTCACACCTCACAGGACCGACGAGCTCACCTCCAGTGACGTCACACTCCCATCTGTGTTACTTGGTGGTTGGTAACATCACACCCAACCCACCTTGTTTCAACCTGTTGTACCCTACATTATCTAAGAACACTATAACCAAGACGATTACCAGATTTTATGACCCCACCACTAATATCACAGAAAACACTCATTTTTATAATTATTCACACAAAAATCATGACCACCAATTCCATATCATGTTTACCATCATCTATCAACACTCATCACCAAGATCACCAAAAATCTAAGATCATGCATCTCAAAACTACTATGATCACTGAAAACACTTATTTTTAAACATTCGCACAAAAAATAAGACATACACAAAAATACCACGACACTTCCACCAACATCTATAACATAACATGAGCACTATAACATATCACCATCACAAAAAAAATAATACACAGACACCCACAACTTATACATTTCAATCACAAATTTAAGACATGAGACATATACACCAAATCTAAGTCATTAACCTCCAACTAAGACATACACATCTTAACTAAAACATACACCAAAACCTATACTTGACATATTGCGGTATGAATATTATTACCGCATTTATCATTTCTCACCTATGTTGCATATCACATTCCTCATCCACATCATCCCTGAAACATCCTTTCTTATTCATTCCGTATATCTCCTAGAGTTGTTTTAACCCCGACGGCCCATCACGACATAGGAGCCAGAGCAACCATGGTGTTCCAACACCACCTACTACACTCTGGCTCCTATGTCATGATGGGCCGTCGGGGTTAAAACAACTCTAGGAGATATACGGAATGAATAAGAAAGGATGTTTCAGGGATGATGTGGATGAGGAATGTGATATGCAACATAGGTGAGAAATGATAAATGCGGTATGAATATTCATACCGCAATATGTCAAGTATAGGTTTTGGTGTATGTTTTAGTTAAGATGTGTATGTCTTAGTTGGAGGTTAATGACTTAGATTTGGTGTGTATGTCTCATGTCTTAAATTTGTGATTGAAATGTATAAGTTGTGGGTGTCTGTGTATTATTTTTTTTGTGATGGTGATATGTTATAGTGCTCATGTTATGTTATAGATGTTGGTGGAAGTGTCGTGGTATTTTTGTGTATGTCTTATTTTTTGTGCGAATGTTTAAAAATAAGTGTTTTCAGTGATCATAGTAGTTTTGAGATGCATGATCTTAGATTTTTGGTGATCTTGGTGATGAGTGTTGATAGATGATGGTAAACATGATATGGAATTGGTGGTCATGATTTTTGTGTGAATAATTATAAAAATGAGTGTTTTCTGTGATATTAGTGGTGGGGTCATAAAATCTGGTAATCGTCTTGGTTATAGTGTTCTTAGATAATGTAGGGTACAACAGGTTGAAACAAGGTGGGTTGGGTGTGATGTTACCAACCACCAAGTAACACAGATGGGAGTGTGACGTCACTGGAGGTTCGTCGGTCCTGTGAGGTGTGACATCGTGTGTTGGTGGTAGTGAGGTGAGTGCGCTTAGATATTGTCAAATATGATTTTTTGTGTGAAATGTTTATAAAAATGAGTGTTTTCTGTGATATTAGTGATTTTTGAGGTAAGTGAACATGGGTGATTGTTGTTGGTGGTTGTCTTAGATTATGTGTGTGTACAAGATATGTTTTCAGTTGATGGTGATCATGTACTAAGTGTTTGCGTATTAGGTTTGTGTTCATGCTTTTTTTTTATGCGCCAATGGGGAGGGAGTTCTTGGTTATAGTGATTTGAGGGGATTTCTATAAAAAGGGTGTTAGATGGTGATGTTAAACTTAGTTTCTGGTGATTTTGACGGTGATTTGGTAGTATTCAGTGGTGATTTGGTAGTAATCAGTAGTGTTTTGGGAGTATTCGGAGGTGTTTGATGGTGTTTTTTGAAGGTGTTCAAATGATGTGCAGAGTATTTTTTGAAGATGATCAGTGGTGTTCAGAGTTGGTTCAAAGTTAGTCAGTGTGTTAGATATGGTAATGTCTCATGTCATAAGTGTATGAGTTAGTTTTTTTTTTTTTGTGCTAATGTTGTAAAGTCTGGAGAATGAGGGAGGAGTTTGGTGGATGAGATGTAATTTCGGTTAATGAAATGTGTAAGTGTGAATGAGAATGTAAATTGGTGGGTGAGTTAGAGAAGACAAAATGTTATGTGATCTTAGTAAAAGTATAGATAGTTTTAGTGATCTTCGTTATGATGATGTTTTAAGAGAATGTGTACAAAAAAAATGTGTGATCTTAGTGGTGGGGTTATAGAATTTGGCAAACGTCTTGATTGTGGTGATCTTAGATATTGGAGATATAACAGATATGTGTTTGTGTTAGTTTTGGTAAAATGGCTCATGTCATAAGTGTCTGAGTTAGTTTTTGTGTTAATGTTGTAAAGTCTGGAGACTGAGGGAGTAGTATGGTGGATGTGTTGTAATTTCAGTTAATGAAATGTGTAAGTGTAGATAAATTAGAGATGATAAATCTTATTTGGGAGTAATCAAAATGATATTTTGGAAGTGCTTCAGTGTTGTTTGGAAATGTTCAAAGGTGTTTATGTGAGTATTCAAATGATTTATGAGAGTGTTCGAAGTAATCTTGGGGTTGTTCTGTAGTGAGATGATAAAGGTTGTGGATGAGAGAATATTTCTTAAGAGATATTGAGAAAAGGTGGTCTCAAATGATGTATGAGAGTGTTTTGAAGGTGTTCAAAGTAAAGTGAGGTGTGTGTGTGTGTGTGTGTGTGTGTGTGTGTGTGTGTGTGTGTGTGTGTGTGTGTGTGTGTGTGTGTGTGTGTGTGTGTGTGTGTGTGTGTGTGTGTGTGTTAGGTGGTCATAGAGTTTTGTGAATATCTTGGTTACAGTGATTTTAGTGGATTTGAGATGGGTGATGAGATGCATTTGTGGATGTGAAATGTGATTTTTGTGTGTGTTCAGAAGAGGTGTGTTGGGAGATGGGTGAGTGGATGTGAAGAAATGCGGGTGAGATGGAGAGGGGTATGGGGAGGGTTGTATTAGAAATTTAATGAAATATGGGGAGATTTTACTGAAAATAAAGGTAATGTGTGAATATTTTAAAAAGAAATTATAGAATTGAAAAGTTATGATATATTGGAAAAGAATGGAGGGTGTTGAAACATGTCGCAGTAGTTGGGTAGTGAGATTAGTTGTTGTGAGTATAATATCAATTTTATGTGGATACAAGGAGATGGGTATGGGGAGGATTTTATTAGAATTTTAGTAATGTAAAGAGGAATGTGTATTACATTTAAGATTCAGTAAAAAGAAGGGGAAAAATTTGTATCGAATAAATTGTGAATAAATTGGTAAGTGATGAGGGTTGTGGGTAATGTAGTCGATCTAGAGATACCAAAAAAGATGATATAAGTGGGTTGTTTTTGTGACTTTTTCTGATGAAATTAGTTAAAACGAGAAAAAATTGTGGATTGTGGGGTGTTGGGGGTTGTGGGTGTTGTTGTCGAACTAGAGATACCCAAAAAGATGGTATAAGTGGGTTGTTGTTGTGGGTGTTGTGGGTTATGAGTGTTGTGGGTTGTGGGTGTTGTGGGATGTGGGTGTTGTGGGAAGTGGGTGTTGTGGATTGTGGGCGTTGTTGTCGAACTAGAGATACCGAAAAAGTGGTTATAAGTTGTGGGTTGATGTGGGTGTTGTGGGTTGTGGGTGTTGTGGGATGTGGGTGTTGTGGGATGTGGGTGTTGTGGGTTTTGGGGTTGTTGTCGAACTAGAGATACCGAAAAAGTGGTTATAAGTTGTTGGTTGTTGTTGTGTGTGTTGTGGGCTGTGGGTGTTGCGGGATGTGGGTGATGTGGATTGTGGGTGTTGTTGTCGAACTAGAGATACCGAAAAAGTGGTTATAAGTTGTGGGTTGTTGTTGTGGGTGTTGTGGTTGTGGGTGTTGTGGGATGTGGGTGTTGTGGGATGTGGGTGTTGTGGATTGTGGGCGTTGTTGTCGAACTAGAGATACCGAAAAAGTGGTTATAAGTTGTGGGTTGTTGTTGTGACTTTTTCTGATGAAATTAGTTAAAACGAGAAAAAAAATGAGGGTTGTGGGTGTTGTGGGATGTGGGTGTTGTGGGTTGTGGGTGTTGTGGGTTGTGGGTGTTGTTGTCGAACTAGAGATGCTGAAAAGTGATTATAAGTTGTGGGTTGATGTTGTGGGTGTTGTGGGGTGTGGGTGGTGTGGGTTGTGGGTGTTGTTGTCGAACTAGAGATACCGAAAAGATGTTGTAAGTGGGTTGTTGTTGTGACTTTTTCTGGTGAAATTAGTTAAAACGAGAAAAAATTGTGGGTTGTGGGTGTTGTGGGTTGTGGGTGTTGTGGGTTGTGGGTGTTGTGGGATGTGGGTGTTGTGGGTTGTGGGCGTTGTTGTCGAACTAGAGATACCGAAAAAGAAGTGATTCTGTTATAAGTGTTCGTGTGTGTTTGGATTGTGTTCATGTTTTTTTTTTTTTTGCATTCATGTTATATAATAGTCTGAGGTGAGTGGGATCGTCTTGGTTATAGTGATTTTGAGTGATTTGTGTGAAAATGGGTGTTAGTCTGTTATGTTGATCTTAGTTTATGGTGATTTTGGTGGTGTTTTGACTGAATTCAGTGGTGTTTTAGTAGTATTCAGTGGTGTATTTGGGAGTACTCAAATGGTGTTTGAGACTATTCAAAGGTGTTTTTGAAGGTGTTCAAATGATGTGTAAGAGTATGAAGGAGTTCTGGTAGTATTCACTGGTGTTTTGGGAGTATTCAAAGGAGTTTGATGATGTTTCTTGAATGTGTTCAAATGATGTTTTTGGAGTAATCAGAGGTAATTGTCGATGTTTTTGGTGTTGTACAAAGTAAAGTGTGGTGTGTGTGTGTGTGTGTGTGTGTGTGTGTGTGTGTGTGTGTGTGTGTGTGTGTGTGTGTGTGTGTGTGTGTGTGTGTGCATATTAACTTTGTAATATGTAAAATTGTGGGTTATGAGTGAAAATTGTGAGATGTTGGTGGGAGTGTGAGGGTTTGGGGGAGGGGGGGAGAAGGGGTAAGGAGAGGAGGTTACTTCGTGGGGGAGTGACCTGAGATGTTATCTGAGATCGGTCAGTTAAGATTCACTGGACTTTTTCCGATGAAATAGTTAAAACGAGAAAAATTGTGGGTTATGAGTGAAAATTGTGAGATATTGGTGGGAGTGTGAGGGTTTGGGAGGGTGGGTTGTGGGCGTTGTTGTCGAACTAGAGATACCGAAAAAGAAGTGATTCTGTTATAAGTGTTCGTGTGTGTTTGGATTGTGTTCATGTTTTTTGCGTTCATGTTATATCTTAGTTGGAGGTGAGTGTACTCATAGAAATTGGTAATCGTCTTGGTTATAGTGATTTGAGGGGATTTGTGTGAAAATGGGTGTTAGTCTGTTATGTTGATCTTAGTTTATGGTGATTTTGGTGGTGTTTTGACTGTATTCAGTGGTGTTTTTAGTAGTATTCAGTGGTGTATTTGGGAGTATTCAAATGATTTATGAGAGTGTTTTGAAGGCGTTCAAAAGTAAAGTGCGGTGTGTGTGCGTATTAACTTCGTAATATGTAAAATTGTGGGTTATGAGTGAAAATTGTGAGATGTTGGTGGGAGTGTGAGGGTTTGGGGGAGAGAGTAGGGGTAAGGAGAGAAGATTACTTCGTGGGGGAGTGACATGAGATGTTATCTGAGATAGGTCAGTTAAGATTCGCTGGACTTTTTCTGATGAAATAGTTAAAACGAGAAAAATTGTGGGTTATGAGTGAAAATTGTGAGATGGTGGGAGTGTGAGGGTTTGGGAGGGTGGGTTGTGGGCGTTGTTGTCGAACTAGAGATACCGAAAAAGAAGTGATTCTGTTATAAGTGTTCGTGTGTGTTTGGATTGTGTTCATGTTTTTTGCGTTCTTGTTATATCTTAGTTGGAGGTGAGTGTACTCATAGAAATTGGTAATCGTCTTGGTTATAGTGATTTGAGGGGAATTGTGTGAAAATGGGTGTTAGTCTGTTATGTTGATCTTAGTTTATGGTGATTTTGGTGGTGTTTTGACTGTATTCAGTGGTGTTTTTAGTAGTATTCAGTGGTGTATTTGGGAGTATTCAAATGATTTATGAGAGTGTTTGAAGGCGTTCAAAAGTAAAGTGCGGTGTGTGTGGTATTAACTTCGTAATATGTAAAATTGTGACTAGTGAATTTATCGAAAAGGTGGTTATAAGTGTTGTGGTGACTTTTTCTGATGAAATAGTTAAAGCGAGTAAAATGTCTAGACTTGTGTTGTATTTTGTAAAGAAATTGTGGATTGTTGTGGGTATTAACGAAATAAAATGAGAAATTATTTTGGTTATCCTGGGTTAAGAGTGAAATTGTTTTCCCTATGTTGTATATGAAATGTGTAATACTGAGATGGGGAAGTCGACAAGATTCAGCCTGTGTGTGCTGTCATCACGTGACGTCACTGACATAGGGGGAAGTCGACAAGATTCAGCTTGTATGTGAGAGGTCATCACGTGACGTCACTGACCGCCGAGTAAACACAGGTGGGGTGACGTCACACATGTTTAGACCTGTAGTAAGAGAAAGTACCATGCCCCATAGGAGGAGTCCATTTTGAATGCTTACCCCCAGAGGGGGGAATCCAAAAAAACCTTGATCCGAGGAGATGGAGTCTTGGTATTATCGAGAAAACCTTGATCCAAGGAGATGGAGTCTTTGTATTATCGAGAAAAACTTGATCCAAGGAGTTGGAGACTTTTATTTCAAGAAAAATTTGATCCGAGGAATTGGAGTCTTTGTATTATCGAGAAAAACTTGATCTAAGGAGATGGAGTCTTTGTATTATCGAGAAAAAAAAATTTGGGATGCAAGTGGGAGTCCATTTTAAATGCTTACCCCCAGAGGAGGGAATCCAAAAAAATCTTGATCCGAGGAATTGGAGTCTTTGTATTATCGAGAAAAAAAAATTTGGGATGCAAGTGGGAGTTCATTTTGAATGCTTACCCCCAGATGGGGGGAATCCAAAAAAAACTTGATCCGAGGAGATCATAAGAAAATGAAATTCGAAAAAAATTGGGATGGGGGTGAAAGTGGAAGGGGGGACCTCAAAAATTTGATCCGAGGAGATGGAGACCACAAGGAAATGAAATTCAAGAAAAATTTCGATAAAAATCAGAAAAAAATTCGGGGCGCGGGGGCGATCCGGACGACGCTGCAGAAGGTGCAGCAGAAGGCGTGGGTGGGCGCGACGGCCGCGGGCGTCGGCGCGAGGGCGGGGGCGGGTGGGGGCACGGGGGCGTTGGCGGGCGCGAGGGGCGTGGGCGGGCGCGAGGGCTCGGCGGGCACGGGTGGGGGTCGTGGGTGGGGGGCGTGGGTGGGGGGTTGAGGGTGAGGTGGTCTCGAGGGCGAGGTGGTCTCGAGGGCGAGGTCAAGGTCATTAGCATATAGGTGTGAAAGGGAGCCGCTCAGGAATGAGCCACTCTGTAGAAAGCCTTTTCAGGAGGAGCCATTCTGTGGGAGCCATACTGTGGGGACCGTTCTGTAGAAGAAGCCACTCTGTAGAAATCAGTACTACTTATAATATAACGAAATGATCAATACACTATTTGTAGTGCAGAAACAGGTCGTATGGTCATTAGGTAAGTTACTGCGCATTCAAGAGAATGGATTATTCTATTAGGTAATGTGATCAATTATGAAATACAGATATTCAATATTTATTTAGTTGTGGGAGAGTAAGTGGTTTTTACTCAAACTCATGCTGTAGTGTTTCTCCACACCACGTGTGAACTTGGAGATATATATGATAAAAACCTGGTAGAGCCGCTGAAGCGGTGCAAAGACTTGATGAGAACACATCATGATTTAAGTGCCTGACAGGTCTCTTAAATAAAACAAATATATAATGAATGAGATCTGTATATATGTTGGTAGAATTATCGACAATATGCAGAGTAAAAGGACACAAGTGCAACAGCTTGATAAAGGTCGTGGAGAGTGAAACGTTGCCACAATAAAATGCCACATGAGTTGGACTTGTGTCCTTGTACTTTACAATGAATGAGATCTGCTAGTGTTTGATTTATATAGAGAATTGATGAACGGTTATTAAGCTGCACCAATATTAACACTCTTTTGCTCATTTTCTGCCCAATGATATTGTATTATTTTAGGTTAAGTTTATGGTGCTGATTCTGAATACGTCATCGGTTTTCTTTGATTGGCTCTAGAGTTTGATAATTTGTATCCCACTGGAAAACATAAAAGATGTGAAGAACATATTGATCAGTTGGGGTTAACTTACAAACCACATTGAAATTATTTTTTTAGATTATGCATGAGTCAAATCATGTAATACGTACTAGCACTTCATTCTATATAATAAGAGATTAGCATAGTAAGATAATTCAGATACCACTAATTTTTTTTTTTATATTTTATTTAAAAGACATACATAGTACATAAAAATAAATGACAAATTACATAGTGAAAACAGTGATGAAAAATTCTGAATAGTACATGTACTTTCCAATTAACATGTTACATCTGAAAGACACAAATCTGTACAGTAAACAATGACCATTCTAATCCTTGAAGTAATGACATTATGCCTGGAACACTAAATCTAACCTAAAGACTCCTTGGCAAGTACATCTAATTCCTGATTGTACATCCTGCCACGGAATGTACACCTTACATTCTGAAAACACTACTCCCCCCTTCTTGCATGTCAAGCCACCTGACACGTAACAATCTTTGTATGTAACTTTATATTGTATGAAATGCTTTCATTATTCCATATTAAACAACATGATACGTTCAGTATCACTCAATGTATTGAGATAATATAAAATTCAATTCTACATGACTCATGTACAACGTATATCTACTAAACACCCAAACATATCACCTTCTCGAGGAAGGTATAAATATATACATATGTTACATACACTTTACAACACAACCAGTGAAACTACAAAAACCTAATCCTATGTCATCCATCAATTACCCTATAATATATATCAACGCAACGGTAACCTAAACCTACGTGCTCTATAGAGCTCCCATGAAAAAAACAATATGTAATAAGAAAACAGGATGAGTCAAGCTTTCTAAAAATATTTCACCCATATCATTAAAACCACTACTAAGATGTAAGTCTGTTAGCACAAAACATAACAGTGCATGACCTTCACACATCGATAAATACTGATGCCTTCCTACCACACGCAATAATTCATGTATATATATATATTTCGCATTCACACAGTGCACCCACATTGTCATTTCATTACACACATACCAATAATTTCGTTGCAGATATATAATATTCCATCACATTACGACATCTGTCGTCCTTTGTCAATTGCATAATTAATAATTAAATTGAAGAACTAGTATCGTTCACAAAACACAACCCGCTCATCACACAGTCAAAGGCACTTATGTCTCAGTACTATATTCATTCTCTTCCACACTAAACCCTTTCACACTGTCCTTATCGGGAAGCCAGCCCGCCGCGACCCCTTACATTGCACGTAAATCACATAAATACCTCAACCTAAAACTCCGATAGCCCTCAGTAAAAGCAGTCTCCCAACTCCCTCCATAAATTTCCCTATTACGACACTTAGTTCTGTAAAATGTCGCAGCTAACACCTTTATCCTCTCATCCACGCCCACCTCCCTCATGGCCCATGACGTATATATATAAAATCCGTGACCAAATTCGCCACTGCATTCTCCACCATCTTACTCACTCCATCTATATCCAAACTTAAAGCCCGCAACACCTGCAACCCTCCCCCACCCACTAACCTGAACACCTTTCCTAACCAGACCCGCACAACTTCTATACAGTCACAAAAATATACCGCATGCAAAATTGTCTTCATGCTTCCACACGCTCTACATTCCCCTCCCTCCCTTATCCTCCTATTAAATATGACAACCCCAGACGGCAAAATCCCATGTAAAAATCTAAACATTACCTCCCGAACACCCGGTTTTACATGTAATTGTTTTAGACGCGTCCATATTTCGTTCCACGCAATATGCAGCCACCACTGACCTACCTTCCACTCCTTCGAGGACCCGCAATTTAACACACGACAGATCCCTCACTGTCATTAATAACCTCAACATGGCCTCACCAACTATTTAATCCCTACCCCCCCACCACCGTTGCATATCCTTACGTACTCACACAAGTCCACCTCCCCTCCTGCCCCCCTCCCTTATATAACTTCGTTTTAGGTACACGCTCATCATCCTTTTTTTCCAGAGGTAAAAGTCCCAGCCCTCCTCGACTGACCGGAAGTGTTAACACCGCTCTACTTAACCATTCACAGCCTGATCCCCATATAAACCTAAAAACCCCATGTTGTAAACGTTTCACCTCACGTCTCATCAGCGGGTACATGACAACGACATGCCATATCTTGCTGTACAATAGCACGTTCGTCACTATTACTCTTTGATGTAGCGTTAGTTGCGCCGCCCTCAAACCACCAAGTCTTTTCAATACTCCATCCACTATTCGCACCGAATTCACCTCTTGAGCCACCCGTGTATTTCTCACATAAATTATCCCACATATCATTAGTTGATCCACCACCTTCCACCCACCCCCTACCACCTCTTCCCCATTTGTACTATCCCTTAGGTCTAGAAACTTAGTCTTCTCAACATTACTTTTCATACCTGAAGCCTCCCCAAACACATCCACCTCCTTACCCACCCTAAGGAAATCCCTATTACCTCTCACCAAAACAGTCGTGTAATCCACATAACCTACGATACCAGACCCCCCTCCCCCCGGTCAGTACCCTCCCCACCTCCAGCAACACACCTCCGAATGGCCCTATAAAATGGATCCTGTATACACGCAAACAATATTTGTGATAGTGGGCAGCCTTGGCGCAGTCCCCGTCACATGTGTATTTTAACTCCTAGCCTCCCGTTAACCTGCACCCTCATCGACGCCCCCCTGATACAATAATTTTGTCCAAGATATTATTTCTTCCCCAAAATCTTGCCAACGCATGAACCTTCATAACGCTTCCCTTTCTACACTATCATAAGCAGCCTTCCAATCTAACGCCAATACACCTCCATCACCCAACTCCCCCCGTTTCTCTATAAATTCTCGAATCATGCCATGCCCTTCATACATCGACCTTCCTGGGACCCCATATTGCCCCCTATCAATTACCTTGCCTATTACCCTCTTGATTCTGTTCCCTAATATTCTCGCAAACAACTTATAATCTCCACACATAAGCGAAAGTGCCCGATAATCCATTACCGTTGACTGCTCCCATTTCGGTACCAACACCACAACGGCCGTCTGTTGCTGCTCTCCCATTACCTCAGCCGCCTTAAGTATGTTAAACAGCCTTACTAAAAAACCTCTCAGAACCCCCCAATTCTTTACGTAGAAATCATTTGGCAGTCCGTCTATACCCGGCACCTTTCCCAAGCTCACTCCTGACAACGCCTGCCAAATCTCACACTCCGTAATCGGCCTACCTAATGTCACCCGATCTTGACCATCAAGCTCACATTGCACATACTCTCACATTTCCCTCAATGCCACCTCACGGAAGCCCATGCTTTGCGTATATGACTTAAACCAAGCGTCTACATATCCACTCATACCCTCTGTCGTTACCAATGCTTGACCCGCTCTATACCCTTCCATCCCTACATGTATGTTTAACCCCATCATCTCCATCGTCACTCTCCTCTTTCTCTGGCCTCTTAACACGTAAGCCGACGGCCGATCACCCCATAGCACTTCTTCCAATCCTCCCATAATTCGCGCACCATCAAAACGCTCGTTTGCAATACCCTAATATTCTCCTTTAAACCCTCAATGTCCTGCACTGGATAGCTTGCTCCTCTTGCATAACAGTCATGCAGCTGCCCTTCAAGATATCTTTGAAACCCATACTTTAACCTATATATTTCCTCCCACTACAAATATAATATTCTCTGATACGATTTTTAGCCACCGAATCCCACCAATTTACCAGTTCATCATCCCCCGGTGCCTCATCCACCAACCATTCCCACAATTGCGCAAAAGACTGACGACATTCCTCACCCTGCAAAAGCTTCACATTTAACTTCCAATAACCTTGACCCCTTCTAGGCAATGCCTCCCATTCTAGGTCCACCATTACTCCTCTGTGGTCCGAAAAAACCGCGTCCACCACACGCACTCTGCTAACTATTACTGTTCGGGGCACATACAATCGATCCAGTCTAGCCGCATATCCACATCTAACAAAAGTATGTTCTACAACCCCACCCCCTCCAACGTCCATTAACCCTACTCCATTTAATAATTCCCCCCAAATCCCCAAACAATACCCTGCCCCTCTAGGTTCCACACCCTTCGCCTTATCACACAATTCCAATCACCACCAATTACAGCTACACCCGGCAAAGCACACAAATAATATACTAGGACATCCTTCACAAATTTATTCTTAATACGCACATCTCCCTCTGCCGGACCATACACACACACCAAACTCATCTGTACCCTACCCCACCACCCATCTACACGAATCACCCTCCCCTCCCCACCCTCACAATGCCTCACTATGAACGGGCTAGTTTCCCTTACCAGGATGGCAACTCCTCCTTTCAACCTTATCGCATGTTCCACATACACATTATACCCATTCACCTTCAACTCATAACCTGGTCTGTAGTTGTGTTCCTGCACGAACACCACGTCAACACTATTACGCACCAGATATTCACTAAACCATACACACTTTCTCTCTGATCTCAATCCATTAATGTTCAATGTCATGCACTTGAAGCTTACAGAGTGGTTTTCCTTCTTGACCCTGGTACTGTCTTGCCACCAGATCGTTTCGTGACACCTCGGTCCCTCTCTCCCCCTTTAGAAACGCTCTTAACCAACTCCTGCCCCTCAGGGCCGCTGTGTCCTCTCTGCATAACTTCCGCCCAGGACTTTTTGCCAGTGCGCTGAGCAGGCGTGATCACGTCCTCGGAGTCAGATAGCGCAGCAGCGCGCTTCCGTGATGCTCCCTCTGCTTGCATCATGTCGTCTGATACATTGTCCTGGTGGACCTCCACCTCCACCGCTTGCATCAAAATATTCTTATCACACTGCGCAGACCGCAGATCCTGTTCCATGCCCTGATCCACAACAGACCCAAGAACTAGGTCTGGACTCCCAACCTTCCCAATACTCTTGTCAGCCAATAACACATTTAAAGCCAAGGCTAATGAGTCTTCCACATCGCTATCACTTGCAGTCGGGGTGTTCTCTTCCAACACCTGAGCTGCGTTCAATGAAGGGGTGTGACCCCACTCGTCACACCTGCTGACTCCATCTCCTCCGCTGTCTCGACCTCCTCACTCCAGGACCCACCTTGTGTAGGCAGAGTCACATAAGGCAAATCTTGCTCCTCACCCTTCTCTACTGCTGTATGTCGTTGCCGTTGTTCCATGTTGCCATGCCTCCTTCCACACAGCCGCTAGGTGATCATATGACCCACACAACCGACAGGTCCGACGTTGCCCAGCGTATGTCACAAACACCTGGGTCCAAAATTCTGGCAGCACTACGTACGACGAAATAGGGTAACGTAACGTCATCTTCACAGAATACGTTCCTTCGAGTATCCCTGCGTATGGCCCAGTAGCCCACTTCCCAACAGTGGCCATATGTACTGTACCATATTTGCCCATCGCAAGACGGATGTCAGAATCATCCGCCTCGAATGGCACATTTCTAATCTTAACCCATGTGTAATACCGAGAAACGTCGTGAAGTCGCACGGTCACAGCAGAGTTAACTGTCAAAGTAACCTCCTGGTACTTGTCTACCACCGCCTCATACACACTTGCCAAATTAAACTTGACAAAGATCCTCGTCGTGCCATTCAGTGCTACTCCACATATCTCCTCGTTAGCAATACCATATGTATCTCGTATGATTGCAGGTAGTAGCAGGTCCATAGAAGTTCCTGTCACAGCCCCACGAATAAGCTCAACACAGACTGTGTTTATGCATCTCCGGCTGGCCTGCGCCATGCTGTGAAAATATAACTGCCACTAATCAACGCCAGGGGCAGCAGCAGCGCACGTCCTCACTACTCAAAGGTTGAGTGACGAAATGAGGTAGCTCGCCTGAAAACAGCAGAGGGGTGCAGAGCACAACCGCACTCTACCGTGGTCAGGCAGCGAATTGATACCACTAATTACTGCATATGAAAACGTCGTTTGTGAGATTTTGTTCTATGTTAGTCATCAGCACAGTTTTGTTGAGTAAGCAATTGGAAGAGATGCATATCGGCTAACACTAACGGCTGTTTAAAAACGGCTGGCTGTAAACAGACTGAGGTCAAATATCAGATTAATGAGTTCTTCTGGGGAGGACTGCTGGGTTGTTGATACACTTGCTTCATATTCACTTCCACTGATGTCACCTGTGTTACATCCTAAACCCTGAGTTTCTTCAACAGCAGACAACGGAAGATCAGACAGTATTGTAAACACTGGTATGGGAACGTCTTGACTGTGTGACGCAGGTATTTTTACTGACTCCAAATCAGGATATTTCCACTTGACTTTCTTGTATCCAGTGAAACCTTTCACAGTCACCATACTGAAATAACAATCGCCGTGGGGGTCTTTTCGGCTCTCTCCACACCATAGTTAAACCGATGTTTAAATTTTTCTTAATCTTATTTTTTTTTTGACTGTTGTAAGCATTCTACACAAGTTTTGCAAGCCTTATGGGAAACCCAAGACTTGTTCTCCATGCCCCACTCCAAAATCTATGATTTTTTTTTTTTGCAAAGAGTATTCGCCACAAATGTAGCAAAATGCATTGCAAATGTTTAAAGAGGCTTTTTGTGAAGAACTGATATTTATCTGGAAAAATAAAGGCTACAATATTGTCAATGGTAGTTGTTGTGGAGAAATTTTCTCCAGGAGGGGGGTATCAGCCCCCTTCAGCCCTTTCAGCCCTGAGGGGCCACTCAGAAGGGGCGAGCGTCTTGTTTACTGCTAGAGTGAGTAATTGATCACAGATGCTATGCCATGTAGTCAAGTGACCTCTGCTCCTTGCAGCAGTGTTGCAACGTGTATTTTTATAAGAGACAGTACATCTCTTACTTAGCAGGACAATTAAGGAAAATCCTGCTCCCACTTTATTACCATAGTAAAGATATTGTACATTGTTGTCTATGATTAAGACAGCAAGAAACAAACATTCTGCTTTGCTTCATCGAGGAGGTGACAAGGATGCAAGGTACTAGGTCAGCGTTTTTTTTTGTGCTGGGGGCAGAGACGGCATGGAGCGCTGTGGCGTCTGGGCAGACTATCTTTGACTCTACTACGAGTGACACTGACGCCAGGATAACCAACAAAGAACACTGATCTGTGCGTTAGTGTGGACAAAGTGTCTCACAAAACACGATAAACATAAGAGAGGTGTGATCAGCTTCTCTTGTGATGCATTGTGAACAATAAAGACAAATCTTGTGGAACATAGTGTACTAGTGTGCGTTTCCTAGACAATGGAAGACGTGGACATCCAAGGACACTTCAGCTTCTATCAAGTCACCGATATCTGTCGAAGGTGTTGAGAACACCATAGCTCACGTTACAAAGAGCAAGGTATGTTACGAATTTCTTGTAGATCGGGGGATTGCGCAATTCTTGAGTCACAAGGAGTTTGTAATCAACCTATAATCGGCAGTAAGGTGTGGACTTTTGAGTCCAAACAAGTAAGTATTTCGTCAGCCATCATCGAATGAAATATGCTGACATAACACCCCCTAGGGGTAATTTATACTTACAAATTGTATCTCTTGACAGCCCACTGTTGTGATGGTTTCGACAGCTTCTAGACCTCGTCTGCAGGGGCGGCTGTGTAGACGAATTGCTGTCATTTATCAGCTAAGTGTTCATTATATATAGTTATAATAAACACAGCAGGTAAGGCCAAAAATCTCAACAGAGTTTTGGTCCTTCGAACCGGATAAAGACCACACTGTGGTCCAAATATGTTGTACTACAGTGTACAAATAACCTATGAGCCAAGGTCCTTCAAAAAAAGCTGTAAAACTAGTGTTTTACAATATAAATCAGTATAAATGAGTCCCTCCAGACTCAATCACAGAGAATGGGCAGCCAAAAGAAAACGGGCGCTCACCCAGCGTTCACCCAACGAAAACGGGAGCTGGGTGACTCACCCAACAAGAAGACGGGGGATGGTATCCTGCACCCTCCATCAACTGCTCCAATCTTGAAATCGCTGATTAAGACAACACCCAAGTGATGTTGTTTGTCTGAGTGTATATATATACACAGTGTTTATAATGTTTATAGACAGAAATTAAGAGACAAGATTGTGTTAAAGTTTGTTTCTTATAGATCTACCTGTTATATTAAAGGAACTTATATATAAAGTGTAAGCTTTCAAATATATATTAACAGTGAAATTTATATATGTGTAAGTAATATTCACGTGTGATTTACAGTTCAGTGACATTTATAGTGTATAGTGAATGAAGTGTATAACATCGTTATTTATGATTAATCATCATGGTCAGGCTGACACAGCAAACTCTAAGCCATAAACACCAGACACATGTACCCTGTACCCTTCATGGTCATTGACCCTGAGGTTAAGCTTAGTGGGTCAGTAGTGTCTGACTCGATTATTGCTGACTTAAGCATAACAAAAACTCAGCTGTCTATAGCAGTACAGTGTTTTAAACACTCTAAGTGTCGTGCTAGAATTTTCAGTATACCATTAAAATGGCTTGTTTGAAAACTCAGTTTCAGTCTTTACAGACTAAGATTACACAATTAGAAAATCTAATTTCAGTCTGTCTAGGATTAACTCAAGATACAAACATAGATTTTGATGATCTTGAGGTCAAGTTTGGATTATTTACACAACGTATGAAAATAATTAATTCAGACTATACACATTATGAAAATAAATTTCTTGAATCAGACCCATCTGAGGATGAAATTAAAAATGTTTTGGATACTTTTAGTGATCAACAATTAAGGTGGACAGGAGTACAGGCTATCTGCCGCAAAACTCTGTCACAGAGACCTACTGTAACTAGTGGTCAAACACCTGTTATACCTGTAACAACAAGTGTCCCATTACCAAGCTTACCTACATTGTCATTACCTATTTTCCAAGGTCATAATTATGAAGAACTCATTAGTGGTTTTCAATCCATAGTAAATTCACGAACTGACATAGATGAGATTGCTAAGTTCAATTATCTTAAATGTCTTGTGAAGGGAGAACCCTATGAACTGATTAAGTCATTTCCGGTCGTCAAAGGCAATTATCAAATAGCCTTACGTGTCTTAGCAGACAATTACTTTGATGCTGACAAGGCTAGAGTTAGACATGCAGTCTTAATATCAAGCTTGAAGCCACCCAAACATTGTTTTTCAGACTTACAGGCATTTAGAATTACATTAGACAATAGTCTCAGATCTCTAGATGCTAAATATGACCTAAGACAATGTGATTGGTTTATCAGTGGTATTGTACAGGATAAGCTGTCACCACAAACTATTGAACGATTAAATATTATGTTCAATAAACGCTATTTCACTTGTGAAGAAATTAGCAATGGTTTACAAACAATAGTTTCATGCATGCAAGCAACGAGACAAGATGAAAAATCCACAAATCCAGTGGATAATAAACCTTCAACTCAGTATAAAAAGAGTATACCTACTCCCACTAAACCACATAATGGGAAATCCCATATAGGCATTTATCAAGCTGTGAATACAACAGACAGTAAACAAACTGTCACACATAAACGTACTCCAAAATGTGTACTTTGTGATGGAACACATTGGACACAGTATTGTATTCAATACACATCAATGGAGGCACGTAAACAACGTGTTCATCAGCTGAAAAGGTGCACCATGTGTTTAGGTGAACACAAGGGAGGAAAATGCTCACTGAAGAAGTGTTTTAAATGCAAGGGTATGCATCATTCAGCATTATGCCCAAATACTTTTGCTGAACAGCAGCAGACTTCCACAGAATCAGGAAGTCAACAAGCAACAGCATTAAATGTGAGAGATAAGTTTAAAGCAACTGCTCTCCCGATAGCTCGAGTTGAGTTATCTAATAAATTACACAAAACCAATGTGCTAACACTATTTGATCAAGGCTCACAAAGGTCCTTCATAAGAAGATCAGTGTTGCAGAAACTGAATAAACAACCCTATGCCAAAATACAGTTAGATATAGCTGGTTTTTTCCACAATTCTGGTAAACAGACATATGACCTAGCCAGAATCACTGTTGGTCTAGGAAACAGGAAAAAGACAGTAGAAGCTGTGGTAGTAGATGATTTGCCTAAGTCTGTGCAGATCCAGGGATTAAAAGAAACAGTTGCAGCACTGAAAGCAGCTAAGGTCAAGTTAGCCTGTCCTGACATACAGACGGACACAATTAGTCCAATTGATTTAATCGTTGGAAGTGATTATTATCACTGTTTTGTGCAAAATATAGTAAGTAAACATGATGTTCACTTGCTGAAAACAGCAGGAGGCCACATGATATGTGGTCCCATTCCCTCTCAAAGTGGGAAAGAAGCTGATATTGATTCAGTGGAAAATGTACTGGTTACGAGAATAACCGCTGATCATGTACCACAGCAAAAATTATCATTACTGGAAGAAATGAATGAACCAGTTGATAAGTTGTGGGATTTAGATGCGATAGGTATTGATGTAAATAAACCAAGCCCACAAGAGTCTCAGACTTAAAACCAATATATGGACACTGTCAAATATAAAGATGGACAGTATTGGGTTAGGTTACCATGGAAATTAAATCCACCACATCTGCCTAGCAATTATCGCATGGCTTTCGGACAGATGAAAGCACAAATACATGAGCTCAGGAAGAATCCAGAGCTACTGACTGTCTATGATAATATCATACAAGAACAGTTGGACAATAAATTCATTGAGGAAATAGTCGAAGATAAGTTGAAGACAAACGCTCATTATCTCCCGCACCATGGAGTCAGAAAAGATTCTGAAACCACTCCACTACGTGTTGTACATAATTGCAGCGCACGTGCAAATAAAGATGTAGCAAGTCTTAATGACTGTCTGATGACCGGACCCTCACTAACTGAGAAGCTTGGAGACGTGCTTATGAAATTTCGCACAAACCCATATGCCTACACGGCTGATATTTCCAAGGCTTTCTTAAGAGTAGGACTACAAGAAATAGATAGAGATTATACTCGATTCTTGTGGCCTGAAAATCCACATGATCCTCAAAGTCCTGTGAAAACTTATCGTTTCAAATCAGTATTATTTGGTGCAACATCCTCTCCATTCTTACTAGAAGCTACTCTAAATACACATTTGAAGAAATCTGAAAGTCCCTTCAAAGAAGTCTTAAAGAAAAGTTTCTATGTGGACAATCTTCAAGGTACTGTGAATAAAGAGGAGAATTTGAAATCCTTATACAGAGAAGCTAACAAGGAGATGAAAGAAGCAAATATGCCTCTAAGGATGTGGAATACAAATTCAAAGCAATTAAGGGAACTTATCAAAGAAGATTTCCCTGAAACTGAAATTCCTGATTGCAACAATATGCTGGGACTTAATTGGAACACACAGGAAGATACTCTGAGTCTCAAAAAGATAAACAATAAATCATGCAGTACACTCACTAAACGTAGTTTACTATCAGAGGTATCACAATGTTTTGATCCTCTAGGACTCGTCTCACCAATTACCATAAAAGGTAAAATACTTATGCAAGATGCATGGAAGCTCAAAATTGGATGGGATGAGAACTTGCCTCTAGAAATGAGTCAAGCATATGATGAAATATCCAGGGAGTTTAAACAACTTCATCAAATTAAATTTCCCAGACAAATAGGTCAAGAGGGAAACAAGTACACATTACATGTGTTCTGTGATGCGTCAACCAGAGGTTATGGCGCTGTAGCTTACATGAGTAATGCTGAAGGAAGTACACTAATTACTTCAAAGGCCAGGGTAGCACCCTTGAAGGTCAGAACAGTACCACAATTGGAACTGACAGCACTCTATGTAGGTACAAAATTAGCTGTCTATCTCAACAAAGTACTTGATCATCTCACTATTGAGAAAACCGTGATCTGGAGTGATAATGAGGCAGTTCTCCAGTGGTTAAGAAATAATAAGAGTAAGCTGGTCTATGTACAGAACAGAGTAGCAGAAATAAAAGAGATGCAGAGAGATTATCTCTTTCTTCACGTCTCTACCCAAGAGAATCCAGCTGACATGTTGTCACGTGGTGTCCCACTCAAGAAATTTGTGGATAATAAATTATGGCTCCACGGACCGAACTGGCTCTCTAATGAAAATAACTGGCCTCAGCAAAAAGCTCACATTATGCCAGAAGAAACAGTCTGCTTGAACACAGCAGAAATAAGTTGTGTAAATACTGCAGCAGACACAACAGAAATAGTCATTGATGGATCTAAATACTTATCTTTGGGTAAACTCTTAAGAGTTACAGCTCTTGTCTTTAAATTCATTAAAAGAATAAAACCTGATTATGAATGTCTTGAACCCATTAAATACTGGGTGAAACTAATACAGAAAGATGTTTTCTCTACAGAATATAAATTTCTAGAAACACAAGATAAATCCCCAAAGAAACCTGTTATGATTAATTCTTTAGGACTTTATCTCGACTCAGAAAAGATTATAAGATGTCGAGGAAGAATTCATAATTCTTCACTACCTAAAGAAGCCATACATCCAATATTGATCCACAAGAATCATTGGCTAACAAAACTGATTGTGCAAAACGCCCACAGTAATGTGTTACATGGTGGGGTAGCTGACACACTTTGTCATATACGACAATCCTACTGGATACCTCAAGGTCGACAAAGTGTGAAAAAACAAATAAAGGACTGTATTACTTGTCGTCACTACGATATGCGAGTATGTCAGTATCCAGGTCCACCTCCATATCCCTCTGAAAGAGTTTGTCATATCACTCCATTTGAGGTGACAGGTGTAGATTACACTGGACCAATAATTTTAACCAAAACAGTTGACAAAGTTCCCATCAAGGTGTACATCTGTTTGTTCACTTGTGCTACAACTAGAGCAGTACATCTAGAAGTAGCCACGGACATGTCTGCTGAAACCTTTATCAAATTATTCAGAAGGTTTGCAGCCAGAAGGGCATGTCCCAGACTGATGATTTCAGATAATGCAACGAACTTTGTTGCTGGTGGTGCTTATATAAGCAAGATCTTTGATCAACCAGAAGTACAACAGATGCTGAATCAACGCAGATGTCGTTGGAGATACATTCCTCCTAAATCTCCATGGCACGGCGGATTTTATGAAAGAATGATCGGCATTGTAAAGCGTTGTTTAAGGAAGACTCTTCATCGTCAGAGAATAGACTTAGAAGAATTCCGTACAGTTGTGACTGAAATAGAAAATAGAGTCAACAACAGACCTCTAACTTATGTTACCGATGATCTGGACAATTTAGAAGTGTTAAGTCCATCTCATTTACTCCATAGCAGAAGGCTCGAACCTGTTCCTCCCATGAATGATAAAGAAATCATAGAGGATCCTACTTATTTCGAACCTGAGCAACTCAGACGTAAATTCAAACACCTTAATAAAGTGATTGAACGTTGGGAGAAAATTTGGCGAGAAGACTATCTCACCTCATTGAGAGAACACTTCTATGGAGCTGGTGTTCCTGAAAATCATAAGTCCTTAAGACCTGGTGACATAGTGATTATCGACAATGATGGTCCGAGGTCCCAATGGCCACTTGGAAAAATTGTGACCATATATCCTGATGCAAATGGAATCATCAGGACAGTTGATGTTTTGTGCAAAGGTGTAGTGAATAAGCGGACAATAAATAAACTAGTGCCGTTAGAATTACACAGTGCTGAAAACAAAATTAGTGATTCTCCAGAAACCACACAGACTAAAGCTGTTCAGAAAAGACAAGCAGCAGTGGTGGCGAGTGAGAAAATCAAATTAATGTTAAGTGATGAATAGTTCACCTGCAGCGAACCTCCGCCGCCCCCCAGTGTGGAGAAATTTTCTCCAGGAGGGGGGTATCAGCCCCCTTCAGCCCTTTCAGCCCTGAGGGGCCACTCAGAAGGGGCGAGCGTCTTGTTTACTGCTAGAGTGAGTAATTGATCACAGATGCTATGCCACGTAGTCAAGTGACCTCTGCTCCTTGCAGCAGTGTTGCAACGTGTATTTTTATAAGAGACAGTACATCTCTTACTTAGCAGGACAATTAAGGAAAATCCTGCTCCCACTTTATTACCATAGTAAAGATATTGTACATTGTTGTCTATGATTAAGACAGCAAGAAACAAACATTCTGCTTTGCTTCATCGAGGAGGTGACAAGGATGCAAGGTACTTGGTCAGCGTTTTTTTTGTGCTGGGGGCAGAGACGGCATGGAGTGCTGTGGCGTCTGGGCAGACTATCTTTGACTCTACTACGAGTGACACTGACGCCAGGATAACCAACAAAGAACACTGATCTGTGCGTTAGTGTGGACAAAGTGTCTCACAAAACACGATAAACATAAGAGAGGTGTGATCAGCTTCTCTTGTGATGCATTGTGAACAATAAAGACAAATCTTGTGGAACATAGTGTACCAGTGTGCGTTTCCTAGACAATGGAAGACGTGGACATCCAAGGACACTTCAGCTTCTATCAAGTCACCGATATCTGTCGAAGGTGTTGAGAACACCATAGCTCACGTTACAAAGAGCAAGGTATGTTACGAATTTCTTGTAGATCGGGGGATTGCGCAATTCTTGAGTCACAAGGAGTTTGTAATCAACCTATAATCGGCAGTAAGGTGTGGACTTTTGAGTCCAAACAAGTAAGTATTTCGTCAGCCATCATCGAATGAAATATGCTGACATAACACCCCCTAGGGGTAATTTATACTTACAAATTGTATCTCTTGACAGCCCACTGTTGTGATGGTTTCGACAGCTTCTAGACCTCGTCTGCAGGGGCGGCTGTGTAGACGAATTGCTGTCATTTATCAGCTAAGTGTTCATTATATATAGTTATAATAAACACAGCAGGTAAGGCCAAAAATCTCAACAGTTGTTAATACAATTTCTTTCGTTAAATATTAAGTAATTTAAATACATTATTCTATTTTTTAATAAAAACTTTCTGTATATACAAATTGTCATTACATATACATATACACGCGTTATAATGGCTGAGTTCTCTGTAAAATTAAGTGCAGGTATGCAATATCTAACAAACTAGAACGAATTTGAAAAACCTACTGCCATTTTCAAATTCAACAACACGAAAATACCTTAAATATACCTTCAAATATCTTTGAAAACTATTTTTTTTTTGTTGACGAGTGAATTATGATTATCTTTGTTGAGGAGACTGACCGTTTCCATTCTTCCAAGTGCATAAAAAAAGGATGACGTATCGCAGCTACTGATTGCACTAGTAAAAAAAAATTTTTTACCATTGACGTTATCTAAAATGGTGGAAATTTCATCTAGGTTTGAGAAATAAACACTCGTTCTTGAAGGTTTCCTTCTGCTTCTTACATGAAAATAATGCATTTACCTTTTGGAGAACGACAGCAAACAGAGTAAGAACATATATCTTATGCAACAACGACAGCTGAGTCTTGTTCATTACATTTACTGATTTCACTCTGAACAATTAGTACATCAACATCATCCCTGGTAACCTGTATCTCAGTGTTTTCATACTGATTTTTTTTCTTCATTTCCTTAATTAGATCCTCCTTGTTTTTTTTAATAGATTATTTAAGAACTTCTTATGAAGCACAGTTGGAGGTGTGTTCACATCAAATAATATTTCAGCTCTAATGAGTCTCAGCAGCAGTTGCTGAAGATCATATATGTACTGATTTAGTTTGATGAATGACTTTAAAATTACTTTTATTTCCTTTTGAAATAGAAGTAACAAGAACGTCTGCAAATGTACGTTGCTTAAGCCAGACTGCATGACAGATTACGTTACTTCCATGAAGGACGTAAGTCAATTGTTCGTTTTCTAACAGTGTTGATCAACGAACACAGAGATGCCTTCTTTGTTTTTCTAATCAAATATGGAGAATGAAACAGAAGCCATCATCGAAACTTGTTTGCAAGTCTTCTCGTAACTTTACAGTGCAAATTATTATTCGCTGGAATAAGAAATTAGTATAAACTCCCATGATGACATCGGCAACTTAACGCTGGTATAAATGACTAAAACTGCCTTCACTCTCACGCAGCGTCTTACTGTAAATACGTCCAATATTCCTTACCTTTCAAAGAATCATCCACATTCTTCATGGCCATATCTGAAGCTTGGTCACAATTTACATTTTCTGTAACAACCACATCGCTTCAAAGTGAAAAGATCCTCTGTCATGATGACTGGTCAATGATTTTCAAATTATACAACAAACTTCTGAACATTTTTTTCATCTTTTGATATCCTTGAATCACTCAGTTCTAAATGTTGATATCTGCTGCTGTTTCTGAATCTTTCTTGTGTCCTGCAAATCTATGAAAGTCATTGACAGTAATTTTTATATGAAGAGAATTCATATCTTGGAGATAGAGCTAACAGTACTCGGCAGGCACACACACACACACACACACACACATAATATATATGCATATATATCATGTGTGTGTGTGTACATATATATATATATATATATATATATATATATATATATATATATATATATATATATATATATATATATATATATATATATATATATATATGTATATATATATATATATATATATATATATATATATATATATATATATATATATATATATATATATATATATATATATATATATGCAATAAGACCACAGTAAACATGTGATTTCAGAATATGCAAAACAACCACTCTGAAAGAATAGAGAAATTCCAAGCGCTTTTGTAACTACTCACATTATCAAGGAACTATATAGTTCCTTGATAATTTGAGTAGTCACGAAAGCGTTTGGAATTTCTCTATTCTTTCAGAGTGGTTGTTTTGCATATTCTGAAATCACATGTTTACTGTGGTCTTATTGCATATATATATATATATATATATATATATATATATATATATATATATATATATATATATATATATATATATATATATATATATATATATATATATATATATATATATATGTATATATATATATATATATATATATATATATATATATATATATATATATATATATATATATATATATATATATATATATATATATATATATATATTTCAACAAACTGGCCGTCTCTCACCGAGGCAGCGTGACAGAAAAAGAAAGAAAACACTTTCATTATCATTCATCACTTTCACCTCACTCATACATAATCACTCTTTTTTGCAGAGGCGCCCAGAAACAGCGGTTCAGAAGCATATATAAGGATATATAACATATCCTTCCAAACTGCCACTATCCCAAACCTCTCCTTAAAGTGCAGGCATTGTACTTCCCATTTCCAGTACTCAAGTCCGGCTATATAAAAATAACTGGTTTCCCTGAATCCTTTCACTCAATATTGCCCTGCTCACACTCCAACAGCTCGCCAGGTCCCAATAAACCATTCGTCTCCATTCTATCCTATCTGGAAGTCCAAGCCCTTCGCCCACAATACCTCTTTTACCCCCTCCCTCCAACCTTTTCAAGGACGACCCCTATCCCGCCTTACTTTCCCTACAGATTTATGCGCTCTCCATGTCATTCTACTTCGATCCATTCTCTCTAAATGACCAAATCACCTCAACAATCCCCTCTTCAGCCCTCTGACTAATATTTTTTTTAACTCCACACCTCCTAATTTCCACACTCTGAATTTTCTGCTTAATATTCACACCACACATTACCCTTAGACAGGACATCTCCACTGTTTCCAACCGCTTCCTCGCTGCAGCATTTACAACCCAAGCTTCACACCCATATAAGACAGTTGGTATACTTTCATACATTCCCTTCTTTGCCTCCATAGATAACGATTTTTGTCTCCACATATACCTTAATGCACCACTCACCTTTTTTCCTTCATCAATTGTATGGTTAACCTCATCCTTCATACACCCATCCACTGACACGTCAACTCCCAAATATCTGAAAACATTCACTTCTCCCATACTCCCTCTCTCCAATGTGATATCCAATTTTTCTTTATCTAAATCATGTGATACCCTCATCACCATACTCTTGTCTATGTTCGCTTTCAACTTTCTACTTTTACACACCCTCCCAAACTCGTCTACTAACCTTTGGAACTTTTCTTTAGAATCTCACATAAGCAAAGTATCATCAGCAAAAAATAACTGTGCCATTCCCCAATTTGCATTTGATTTCCCATTATTTAATCCCATCCCTTTCCCCAACACCTTAGCATTTACTTCTTTTACAACCCCATCTATAAATATATTAAACAACCATGGTGACATTACACATCCCTGTCTAAGACCTACTTTTACCGGGAAGTAGTCTCCCTCTCTCCTACACACCCTAACCTGTTAAAACTCTTTACAGCATTTAGTAACTTACTACCTATTCCATATACTTGCAACATCTGCGACATTGCTCCCCTATCCACTCTATCATGCCTTTTCTAAATACTGTTCACATATATGCTTCAATGTAAACACTTGATCTATACATCCCCTACCCACTCTAGAGCCTCCTTGCTCATCCGAAATCCTACTCTCTGTCTTACCTCTAATTCTTTCAATAATAACCCTACCGTACACTTTTCCTGGTATACTCACTAAACTATTTCCCCTATAATTTTTGCAGTCTCTTTTGTCCCCCTTCCCTTTAAATAAAGAAACTATACAAGCTCTCTGCCAATCCCTAGGTACCGTCCCCTCTTTCATACATTTATTAAACAAAAATACCAACCACTCCAAAACTTTATCCTCCCCCCCCCTGCTTTTAACATTTCTGTCATGATCTTGTCACTTCCAGCTGCTTTACCCCCTTTCATTCTACGTAATGCCTCACGCACCTCCCCCACACTCACATTCTGCTCTTCTTCACTCCTAAAAGATGTTATACCTCCCTGACCAGTGCATGAAATTACCGCCTCCCTTAATTCAATGACATTTAAAAGTTCCTCCAAATATTCCCACTTGGGTAAAAAAAAAATGGTGACACACAGTAGCTCATACGCAACTTAGAATACTCCTATTTCCAATGATGTCTGCCTCAATATAACGCAGTGCGACAGTCAGAAAACTGAGGTAATGCCTTTTCATTTTGCCTTACAAATGCCATGCGATTTGAACGTCATGTTGTGCTTCTTAACATCACTTTTCTCTACTCAGTTAAATGTTGAAGGAAAATCATTGAAATTCAAGAGAATATGCTCGGAGAGTTCGTATATAGATGTGGGCTGAAAGCTTATAAGGCACATGTTAGGAAACTGCAAATTCCACTGACAACCAAGGTAAAGGTAATTGATCCGAGATATGACATTCAAAGATGGAATGCTTCCAACTTCACAATAACATTTGAAAGTTTACTTTCCTTATTGTTTTAGCATGAAGATGCTGTCCATCGCTTTTTGTACAGTTGTTCGTCAAAGATTTTTTTGTTTGGGTATACAGGAGAATGCCTGTTATAGCTTCCGTAAAACCTTGCCACTAAAGCAAAGATGGTATTTGCAACAACTTTCGATAATTCTTCAAAACTGCCTATCTACAAGATTTATCTTTGTAAGCAGATTTCAGTTTAATGGCATTTAAACTATTATTTCGATTTCCTCGGAAATTTGTACTTCTCTCTTTCCAAGGTTCGTAATTTCATTTGAAAAAGGAATAATGGAGAGTTGGGAGATTTCCTGATTTATCACATTCTTTGCTGGCCTTAAGTATTTTATTCCACCAATTGAATAAAAATTTTCCTTTTTCAATTTAGAGCATTTATTTTATAATTTTCATTACCAATAACCTGTCGATACAAAGAATCTTTGTCTCAATCAGGTTTCATTGATTATACAGCAGATGGAACGCTCATCTTCAGCATATTTCTCTAACTCTTTGTACCATCTTTTAAAACAAACAACTGTTGGTCTCTTTTTCATTTTTGCGAACAAGACTCCATCTTCATTTGTGTATTCACGTCTGCAAACTGCATACATTGCAGTAGTGTTGACTTGCTTTAAAAGCTCAAAATTTCCGTGTTTTAGTTTTTCATTTGTACGTATCAAGCTGTGGATAAGATCTTTAACGATCACAGTTGACGCTTCACTTTAAGGTAGGCCTCCAATAAAGTAAAAAAATATTGAAAAATTGCCGACTTCAGCAAGAACACAGATTTACTCGCAACAATTCTAACGAGATTCACAGTAATACCTAGGAGTTTAGCCTTCAACAAAGGAGGGATGTGGGTGGCCTTACTGTTATGTACAAGGCCAATATTGTCAAAGTACCACACTTGGATCCACTTCGAGGACAGCGTGAAACAAGCTTTTATGCCACAAGACGGGCAGAAAGCAGCAACTTCACTCTGGCTGTACCCTTCTCCAGAACATCACTCCATCTGAGATCAAACATACTCAGGATGACTCGAGTATGGAACACATTCGTACAGCATAATGATGTCAACGAGATAAAGTCAGTTGATCAAATGAAAATGCTGGTCCACAGATGGCTCCAACTTCATCCTGTTCCCTACTTGTATGTCTCATAACAATAAAAATGCTTTCAAATGAGCTGAGGTAGGTAACAGCTCTTAGCTTGCCAATAAAGTTAGGAATCCTTAACCTGTAAATAGCTTGTCAATAAAGCTAGGGATCCTTAACCTTGTCAAACCCTGTGTAAAAAAAAAAAAGAGTAAAAGATGGAGGGAGAGGCATGTGACACGGCGCCACCGCCCATTATGTTCCTTGCCTCGTACGCCGAGCCCAGTTCTCTACTGTGCCATCTCCGACGGTCAGCTCTGCCCAGCAACCAGTCCCTCTACTAAGCTTCCTACTGCTTCGCAGCTGGGTCTAGCCCTGGCTCTTTTCCTTCCCCTAAAAACATTCTCTCACCCACTACTATTACCTTGTACAACTCTCCCCTTTTTCGCCAGCACGGGTCTTACCTGTGAGTATTTCGATGCAATTCGGAAATGTGTCCATACGTCTCTCCACGTCGGGGATCGAGTCTTGCTCCTTACAGTTGTAAGCTGGGTGTGCTGGATCATGTCCTCTCCATAAGTACATAGATTCACTTGTTCTCAAATAACTTTTAGATTCATGGGGAAGAGCCAAACTCGTGTAAGTCATAAAGAGCCTAGGTAATGGGAAGTAAAGGGTAGAAGACTTCCTTGCATCGAGAGATCTTCATGAGTACCAAAGCACACTCTCTGGAGAAAAAAGTTTTTGGAATATAACTATAAAGTGGTGATATTTTGCTGTATGCAGCATATGTGTCTTTTATGGCTTATTCCCTACATAACTGTCTGAGTGATCGGACATCCAGAATCCTCATTTTTTTTGTATAATAATATTGACGGCGTCATGGTATGAGTGAAAGGACATGTGAAACCTTTCTTCTGTTATTCGTGACAGTGTCATAGTCAGAGTGAACCAAGAGGATACGACATACATTCACTGTAATGTTTTATAACGGAAAAAATGTAGGGACACAGACTTGCTGTCTTTGTATCAACCAGTGTTATCGCATTTAAATCTAAGATTTTTGACCAAATTTCTTTTTCTCCGCTTTCCCTTGTCACAATTTTTCTTTAGAATTTCTAGATTTTCTCTTCTAGTGTTTCTCCTGTCATATGAGTTTTTTTTTATTTTATTTTCATCTAATTTCTCTGTTACATCTTATCGCTACAAATGATTTCTTAAATTATTTTAGAGTTGCTCTGTTATTTTCCCGAGGGAAATCCAACTAACCTTTGCCATGGAGCAAAAATATTTTTCAAGTTAACTTTAACAGTTACACATCGATGATATATAACACTTCCATCAAAGCCACAACATGGATCTTGATCTCTGTCATAATCAGTATCATCTCCCAAGTCATGCCTATTATCATTAACACATTTTGTTCTCTCTGGTGCATGTTGGTTATGTCGGTATCCTGAGCCCTAAACAAGATTTACTATAATGGTAGGCTATCAACGCCCCAAACTCCAAGAATTTTGTACAACTTCCTGCAACTTTCACTTTATCTTAGAGCCTTCTTTTTCTTGTTAAACGACAGAGATACAGAGAGATAGACAAATACACAAACACACTCAGACACACACACACACACACACACACACACACACACACACACACACACACACACACACACATACACACACACACACACACACACGACACTCACGACACTGGAGGACAGGAGAGATGGGGGGACATGATAACGACATATAAAATATTAATAGGAATTGACAGAGTGGACAAAGACAGGATGTTCCAGAGACTGGACACAGTAACAAGGGGACACAGTTGGAAGTTGAAGACACAGATGAATCACAGGGATGTTAGGAAGTATTTCTTCAGTCACAGAGTAGTCAGGAAGTGGAACAGTTTGGGAAGCGATGTGGTGGAGGCAGGATCCATACATAGCTTTGAGCAGAGGTATGATAAAGCTCATGGTTCAGGGAGAATGACCCAGTAGCGACCAGTGGGTCAGGAGCTATGACTCGACGCCTGCAACCACAACTAGATGAGTACAACTAGGTGAGTACACACAAACACACACATACCAACGGGAATAACAGCATCATATAATGCTCGTGAATCTTTAGTAGTTTTTGACCCACCAAGGTCATTAAAAGGATCACGAAAGCTGTCCGTTTCAGTGAGCAAACTGAGTAGTGAATTACAAGCTGCCCTAAATCAGAAAAGGGAGGTGAGGATTACAGTTTACATAAAGCAGTTTGAAAGTGGAAACAGTGCCAGGAGAGAGGCCAGAGGCCTAGTGTCGGGTGTAGGTTTTGCCACAAGCAAATTCAAACAGAGTAAGTGTGATCCAAGCCAAAAAGTCAAGAAATAAGGATAGATGAGGTAGTGTATAATAAAACAATCATAAAGTGAGTGGAATATCGATAGATCAGTTAGTGAATAATAACAAAAACACAAAGTGAGAGGAAAGAAACGAAAAAATCGAAGGGAATGTATCCAGTTTTTCTCGAGATGTTTTTCTGATTTCCTGAAACAAGTGTGGACAATAAGACTTTAAATTGTTCATCTGATAGCATTGTGAAAACCCAGAAAGGTTTCTGTGGCATGGTTAATTAATAGAATAATTAAAGAGAAGAAACTGAAGGAGAACCAAGGCCAGGAATGAAATCACCATGAGAATCATCATACAGCCGCAACAGAGCTGGGATCCCAGATGACACCTTTCCCAGGCATGATGTAAAAATCACCTTTTAAGTGGTTACATATTGAGTGATTAGCATTTGGCCCTGTATCACTGGTGGCTGGGGGTCACAAACACTGATCTGGAGTGATTATCATACATACAACACTTAACATTTAGTATGGAAGATAAACTTGGTAGGATAGTTTCGGTCACCATATGTAGGCCAACACGCACACTAGTGAGTGCGCGCAGGTGTTTAGGTCAGTCAAAACTGAAGAAATATACAGTAAGATAGCTGCCAAATAAGGGTAGGAGCTGGAAAAAAAGGTTTCTAGAACTGACAGAGTAATTTAAACACACAAAGACAGTTTACCTGGAGTTTACCTGGAGAGAGTTTCGGGGGTCAACGCCCCCGCGGCCCGGTCTGTGACCAGGCCTCCTGGTGGATCAGCGCCTGATCAACCAGGCTGTTGCTGCTGGCTGCACGCAAACCAACGTACGAGCCACAGCCCGGCTGATCAGGAACTGACTTTAGGTGCTTGTCCAGTGCCAGCTTGAAGACTGCCAGGGGTCTGTTGGTAATCCCCCTTATGTGTGCTGGGAGGCAGTTGAACAGTCTCGGGCCCCTGACACTTATTGTATGGTCTCTTAACGTGCTAGTGACACCCCTGCTTTTCATAGGGGGGATGGTGCATCGTCTGCCAAGTCTTTTGCTTTCGTAGTGAGTGATTTTCGTGTGCAAGTTCGGTACTAGTCCCTCTAGGATTTTCCAGGTGAATATAATCATGTATCTCTCCCTCCTGCGTTCCAGGGAATACAGGTTTAGAAACCTCAAGCGCTCCCAGTAATTGAGGTGTTTTATCTCCGTTATGCGCGCCGTGAAAGTTCTCTGTACATTTTCTAGGTCGGCAATTTCACCTGCCTTGAAAGGTGCTGTTAGAGTGCAGCAATATTCCAGCCTAGATAGAACAAGTGACCTGAAGAGTGTCATCATGGGCTTGGCCTCCCTAGTTTTGAAGGTTCTCATTATCCATCCTGGCATTTTTCTAGCAGATGCGATTGATACAATGTTATGGTCCTTGAAGGTGAGATCCTCCGACATAATCACTCCCAGGTCTTTGACGTTGGTGTTGCGCTCTATTTTGTGACCAGAATTTGTTTTGTACTCTGATGAAGATTTAATTTCCTCATGTTTACCATATCTGAGTAATTGAAATTTCTCATCGTTGAACTTCATATTGTTTTCTGCAGCCCACTGAAAGATTTGGTTGATGTCCGCCTGGAGCCTTGCAGTGTCTGCAATGGAAGACACTGTCATGCAGATTCGGGTGTCATCCGCAAAGGAAGACACGGTGCTGTGGCTGACATCCTTGTCTATGTCGGATATGAGGATGAGGAACAAGATGGGAGCTAGTACTGTGCCTTGTGGAACAGAGCTTTTCACCGTAGCTGCCTCGGACTTTACTCTGTTGACGACTACTCTCTGTGTTCTGTTAGTGAGGAAATTATAGATCCATCGACCGACTTCTCCTGTTATTCCTTTAGCGCGCATTTTGTGCGCTATTACGCCATGGTCACACTTGTCGAAGGCTTTTGCAAAGTCTGTATATATTACATCTGCATTCTTTTTGTCTTCTAGTGCATTTAGGACCTTGTCGTAGTGATCCAGTAGTTGAGACAGACAGGAGCGACCTGTTCTAAACCCATGTTGCCCTGGGTTGTGTAACTGATGGGTTTCTAGATGGGTGGTGATCTTGCTTCTTAGGACCCTTTCAAAGATTTTTATGATATGGGATGTTAGTGCTATTGGTCTGTAGTTCTTTGCTGTTGCTTTACTGCCCCCTTTGTGGAGTGGGGCTATGTCTGTTGTTTTTAGTAACTGAGGGACGACCCCCGTGTCCATGCTCCCTCTCCATAGGATGGAAAAGGCTCGTGATAGGGGCTTCTTGCAGTTCTTGATGAACACAGAGTTCCATGAGTCTGGCCCTGGGGCAGAGTGCATGGGCGTGTCATTTATCGCCTGTTCGAAGTCATTTGGCGTCAGGATAACATCGGATAGGCTTGTGTTAATCAAATTTTGTGGCTCTCTCATAAAAAATTCATTTTGATCTTCGACTCTCAGTCTGGTTAGCGGCTTGCTAAAAACTGAGTCATATTGGGACTTGAGTAGCTCACTCATTTCCTTGCTGTCATCTGTGTAGGACCCATCTTGTTTAAGTAGGGGCCCAATACTGGACGTTGTTCTCGATTTTGATTTGGCATAGGAGAAGAAATACTTTGGGTTTCTTTCGATTTCATTTATAGCTTTTAGTTCTTCCCGCGATTCCTGACTCCTAAAGGATTCTTTTAGCTTAAGTTCGATGCTTGCTATTTCTCTGACCAGTGTCTCCCTTCGCATTTCAGATATATTGACCTCTTTTAGCCGCTCTGTTATTCTTTTCCGTCGCCTGTAAAGGGAGCGCCTGTCTCTTTCTATTTTACATCTACTCCTCCTTTTTCTTAGAGGAATAAGCCTTGTGCATACATCGAGTGCCACCGAGTTAATCTGTTCTAGGCATAAGTTTGGGTCTGTGTTGCTTAGTATATCTTCCCAGCTTATATCGGTTAGGACTTGGTTTACTTGGTCCCACTTTATGTTTTTGTTATTGAAGTTGAATTTGGTGAATGCTCCCTCGTGACTAGTCTCATTTTGTCGGTCTGGGGCTCCACGCATACATGTCTGAACCTCAATTATGTTGTGATCTGAGTATATTGTTTTTGATATGGTGACATTTCTTATCAGATCATCATTGTTAGTGAAGATGAGGTCTAGTGTATTCTCCAGTCTAGTAAGCTCTATTATTTGCTGGTTTAAATTGAATTTTGTGCAGAGATTTAAAAGCTCGTGTGAGTGTGAGTTTTCATCAGAGCTGCCTCCTGGTGTTATTACTGCAACAATATTATTTGCTATATTCCTCCATTTTAGGTGCCTTAAGTTGAAATCCCCCAGGAGCAAGATGTTGGGTGCAGGAGCTGGAAGATTTTCCAGACAGTGGTCAATTTTTAACAGCTGTTCCTGGAATTGCTGGGATGTTGCATCCGGAGGCTTGTAGACTACCACAATGACTAGGTTTTGGTTCTCGACCTTTACTGCTAAAACTTCCACTACGTCATTTGAGGCATTAAGCAGTTCTGTGCAAACAAGTGACTCTGCAATGTACAGGCCAACCCCCCCCTTTTGCCTGTTCACTCTGTCACATCTGTATAGGTTGTAACCTGGGATCCATATTTCGTTGTCCAAGTGATCCTTTATGTGGGTCTCAGTGAAAGCCGCGAACATTGCCTTTGCCTCTGCAAGCAGTCCACGGATGAAAGGTATTTTGTTGTTTGTTGCTGGCTTTAGACCCTGTATATTTGCAAAGAAGAATGTTATCGGACTGGTGGTATTGTTGGTACTGGGGGGGATTTTTTTTCCGGCATTAGTATCTGTATCTGTTGGTTTGGAGTGGAGGCCATCGACTGTGGTTCCACTCCAGGAATGACTGGATTTGGTGTACGATTTCTGCCATTTCCTGCCAGTTTTTTTTCCTTCCTGGCACTAAAAAACCTCTCCCTCTTGAGTGGCTGTGGCTACCCAGGTTTTCCCATGGCCTGGATGTTTTGTATCTTTTTGTCCCCTTTAGATGGTATGCCTGGCAATTTAAGTTATAGCACAGTCTTTCCTGTACTGAAGAGGTACACATTTCAGGGTGAAAAAGCTTACAGGAAGGGAGTTTGCATTTTCCTGTTGTCATATGGGCATGGCATTTTCTAGGGTGGTCATAGTTGCATGTCCCATCTGTTTTTCCAGATTTCCCATGCCAGCAGATACCAAGTGCATAGTATGTGCACAGGCTTGGTTTCCGCTTGCCTTGGGTTTCTGTGACTGTATTCCCTGTTGGTGCATGTTTCCCTGTCTTACTTCTATCCTCCCTAGCACCAACAATGGAGCTCCCACCAGTTGTTTTTGGTAATTTATCCTCACTATTGCTATTGGAGTCCTCTTGTTTGCTATTTCCTGCGGTATTTCTAGTTTGCAATATTGGTTTTATCTTATCTTTGACTACACTTGTTTCCCTACTATGGCTCCTGTCCCCTATGAGGTCATTTATATGTATTCCTCCCTGCGTATAATTCCCGACTACCTGGACAAAATCTTCAGCTTCACCATTACTGTCTCCCAGGACAGTATCTCCAGCTTCACCATTTCTGTCTCCCAGGACAGCACCTCCAGCTTCACCATTACTGTCTCCCAGGACAGCACCTCCAGCTTTACTATTACTGTCTCCCAGGACATCACCTCCAGCCTTGCAGTTTGTGACTACATGGCCAGTATCAAGGGCAGTACCATTCAGCCCAGACTTTTTATGTTCCCATCTGTTGTAGAAAGCTTCCAGGTTTTCTATGAAAGCAGCTTTGATGTTGTCCTCTTTTAATACCCTTGTGATTTTAGTCCACAGATTTTCCTCATTTGGGCATACCCAGAAACACTTCTCTGTTTTAATACTGCTTGTAGCTAGTTCTGGGATATCTGCACAAGGGGCGTGACACCAATTTCCACAAAAAAGACAATTTATCCATGTGGAAGCCCGTTTGTTTGACTGACCACAGACTACACACAGCTTCATAATGATTTGAATGGTTGATTTACTGCAATTCTACTAGCAACCTCTTGAATATTATATTAATAACCTTAAATGAAGCTCTAGCTATTTGTATTTCTGTTTCTAACTCTTTTTGTATATTGGACAGCTTACCGTCACGTTCCTGATTTTTAATGTTTGTGTTTATAAGGGCGCCTACAACCCCATCCGTTTACAGTCTGCTTTATTGTCCAACGAAACTGTTTGAAACCAGTCCCGGGTTCGGACCAGTCAACGGTCGACCTCCTTGTGTACATTAGGGTAATAACTTTTCTACTTTTTTTCCAAATAAAACATCTCCTGTGTCATAAATCGATAAACATTTTTCTAAAAACAATGAAAAGTCCCCAATTCCTCTCGGTTTTCAAAAAAGGTCCCCCCTAAATAAAAACTATATCTGCATTACTACTCATAAGTAGCAACTCGGGAAAGTTCTAATTGACAACTTAATTTAATGAAAAATATTAATCACCATATATTTATATTGATCATAAATAGCAACTCAAAATTACCAATTAGCAGCTCTATATACTGGCGTCTACTATTGTTGTTATTTTTCTCATTGTATTTCACAGCGGAGTGTATCAGTGAGCACCGCTTGTCTGACAATATATTTACTTGTATCGCCTAACAGTGTGCATTATATTGTCAATATTAGACATTCATGTCACTGTAATTTTTTCAGTTTATAGAACTGTTAAGAAATTTCTTTGATTTTAGGCAAAAGTTCATCTGATTAAGGTACAGAATTATTATGTTGTAAAAAAGTGATAACCCTAGTGTACATACCAAGTGAGTGTGTGCATACTCAGGGACTCATAAACATAAACACACACACACACACATACACACACGTGTGTGTATGCACAAATGCACATACAGAATTCTAACCATTAGGGCCTAAACAAATAAACAGAAGCCACCCTCCCACTCACACATTCACAAACACCCCATATATCTCACCCTCCCTCTCTCTCACTGATTCACTCTCCCTTCCATTTCCCTCTCCTTCTCTCTCTTCTCCTCTCCATCTCCTCCTCTCCCTCTCCTTCTCGTCCCCTTCACCTTCTTGTCCCCCTCTCCCTCTCACACACACACACACACACACACACACACACATAAACACACACACACATACACACACACACACACACACACACATACACACGCACACACAGACACACACACACACAAGGAAGAATCAGTTCGAACCAGGATTCTGCAAGAGAAAGCAAGACTGAGGGACAAAGAGGGGTACCAGAGAGTATACCTCGACCGCGACAGAACACAAGAAGAAAGGACTACACTGAAAGAGAGGGTACAGAGACGCAAGGAGGAACGAGAAGCAACGAAAATGAGCAGGACCCAGACACAGGAGAAAGGGCAAACACACCCCACAGAATCTCCCACCAAAAGACTCCAACCGCGACATTCCCAACGCAACTGAGCAACCTATACTACAACCCACTCACTGTTCCCTCTGACACCAACCCCCATATCACAAACCTCACCCCAACAGCTGTCCCTTATGGGCATTCTGACCCCACCCCCATCAACACAAACCCCACCTACACCACAGCCCCATATAGGCCCCCACCAAGGCTCTCGCTCCCCCAACCCCAATATTCTTGCATGACCACAATGATAGAAAAGAAACTGAAGGTTTGGTACACAAACGCGGATGGAATAACGAATAAACATGAGGAGTGGAACGAAAGAATCAGTGAAAAATCCCCAGACATCATAGCAGTCACAGAAACAAAACTCGCTGAGACAATAACAGACACAGTCTTCCCAACAGGATATCAGATCCTGAGGAAAGATAGAAGGAGTAGAGGGGGAGGAGGGGTTGCACTGCTCATAAAACACCGATGGGGATTTGAGGAAATGGAAGGCATGGACATGATTGGAGAAAGAGACTACATTGTAGGTACAATTCAGTCCGGAGAACATAAAGTAGTCATTGGAGTGATGTATAACCCACCACAGAACTGCAGGAGGCCAAGAGAGGAGTACGAAGAAAACAACAGGGTGATGGTGGACACACTGGCTGAGGTGGCAAGAAGAGCTCACTCGAGCAGAGCAAAGTTACTGGTAATGGGCGATTTCAACCACAGGGAGATCGACTGGGAAAACCTGGAGCCACATGGGGGTCCCGAAACATGGAGAGCCAAGATGATGGATGTGGTACTTGAAAACCTCATGCATCAACATGTCAGGGACACAACCAGAGAGAGAGGGGAGGATGAGCCAGCAAGACTGGATCTTGTGTTCACCCTGAGCAGTTCAGACATTGAGGACATCACTTACGAGAGGCCCCTTGGAGCTAGCGATCACGTGGTTCTGAGTTTTGACTATATAGTAGAGTTACAAGTGGAGAAGGTAACAGGAACTGAAGGGGACAGGCCAAACTATAAAAGGGGGGACTACACAGGTATGAGAAACTTCCTGCACGAGGTTCAGTGGGACAGAGAAATGGTAGGAAAATCAGTAAACGAGATGATGGAATATGTGGCAACAAAGTGCAAGGAGGCAGAGGAAAGTTTTGTTCCCAAGGGAAACAGAAATAATAGGAAGACCAAAACGAGTCCTTGGTTTACCCGAAGGTGTAGGGGGGCAAAAACTAAGTGCAACAGAGAATGGAAAAGGTACAGGAGGCATAGGACCCAGGAAAACAAGGAGATTAGTAGAAGAGCCAGAAACGAGTATGCACAGATAAGGAGGGAGGCCCAGCGACAGTATGAAAACGACATAGCATCGAAAGTCAAATCTGACCCGAAACTGCTGTATAGCCACATTAGGAGGAAGACAACAGTCAAGGACCAGGTGATAAGGCTGAGGAAAGAAGGTGGAGAACTCACAAGAAACGATCAAGAGGTATGTGAGGAGCTCAACACGAGATTTAAGGACAGACCAGATGGGGACACCAGCAAGGAATACACCAATAAGTGTTGGACGACATACATACAGATGAGGAGGAGGTGAAGAAACTGCTAAGGGACATCGATACCTCAAAGGCAATGGGACCGGACAACATCTCCCCGAGGGTCCTTAGAGAGGGAGCAGATATGTTGTGCGTGCCACTTACCACAATCTTCAACACGTCCCTGGAAACTGGGCAACTGCCTGAGGTATGGAAGACGGCAAATGTAGTTCCCATTTTTAAAAAAGGAGACAGAAAAGAGGCACTAAACTATAGACCTGTGTCATTGACGTGTATAGTATGCAAAATTATGGAGAAGATTATCAGAAGGAGAGTGGTGGAGCACCTGGAACGGAACAAGAGTATAAATGCCAACCAGCATGGATTCACGGAAGGCAAATCCTGTGTCACAAACCTTCTGGAGTTTTATGATAAAATAACAGAAGTAAGACACGAGAGAGAGGGGTGGGTTGATTGCATCTTCTTGGACTGCAAGAAGGCCTTTGACACAGTTCCTCACAAGAGATTAGTGCAGAAGCTAGAGCATCAGGTGCATATAACAGGAAGGGCACTGCAATGGATCAGAGAATACCTGACAGGGAGGCAACAACGAGTCATGGTACGTAATGATGTATCACAGTGGGCACCTGTGACGAGCGGGGTCCCACAGGGGTCGGTCCTAGGACCAGTGCTATTTTTGGTATATGTGAACGACATGACGGAAGGGTTAGACTCAGAAGTGTCCCTGTTTGCAGATGATGTGAAGTTAATGAGGAGAATTAAATCTGATGAGGACCAGGCAGGACTTCAAAGAGACCTGGACAGACTGGACACCTGGTCCAGCAAATGGCTTCTCGAATTTAATCCTGCCAAATGCAAAGTCATGAAGATAGGGGAAGGGCACAGAAGACCACAGACAGAGTATAGGCTAGGTGGCCAAAGACTGCAAACCTCACTCAAGGAGAAAGATCTTGGGGTGAGTATAACACCGAGCATGTCTCCGGAAGCACACATCAATCAGATAACTGCTGCAGCATATGGGCGCCTGGCAAACCTGAGAACAGCATTCCGATACCTTAGTAAGGAATCATTCAAGACACTGTACACCGTGTATGTCAGGCCCATACTGGAGTATGCAGCACCTGTTTGGAACCCGCACTTGATAAAGCACGTCAAGAAACTAGAGAAAGTACAAAGGTTTGCGACAAGGTTAGTTCCAGAGCTAAGGGGAATGTCCTATGAAGAAAGATTAAGGGAAATCGGCCTGACGACACTGGAGGACAGGAGGGTCAGGGGAGACATGATAACGACATATAAAATACTGCGTGGAATAGACAAGGTGGACAAAGACAGGATGTTCCAGGGAGGGGACACAGAAACAAGAGGCCACAATTGGAAGTTGAAGACACAAATGAGTCAGAGAGATAGTAGGAAGTATTTCTTCAGTCATAGAGTTGTAAGGCAGTGGAATAGCCTAGAAAATGACGTAGTGGAGGCAGGAACCATACACAGTTTTAAGACGAGGTTTGATAAAGCTCATGGAGCGGGGAGAGAGAGGGCCCAGTAGCAACCGGTGAAGAGGCGGGGCCAGGAGCTAAGAATCGACCCCTGCAACCACAAATAGGTGAGTACAAATAGGTGAGTACACACACACACACACACACACACACACACACACACACACACACATACACACACACACACACACACACACACACACACACACACACACACACACACACACACACACACACACACACACACACACATACACATGCATACGTAGACATGTCAGCTGACACCTCACTGTGAAAAGATAGCACTTACCCACTCGTTTCAATACACTCCTAACACTTCCCTACAATCTCTCTCTGTCTCTTTCTTTCTCTTTTTCTCTTTCCCCTCTTCCTCTTCCTCCCTCCCCCCCTTCCCCTGTCCTTCCTCTCTCCATCCTTCCATTCCACCCTTTCTCTCCCTCTAGCCCTCTTCCCACTCTTTCTCCACCCCCTCGTCACTTTCCCTGTCCCCTCTCTCTCTCCCCATTTTTCTCCCCTTACAACTCCTCCACCCCCACATACAAGCACAGACACATGCACACACACACACACACACACACACACACACACACACACACACACACACACACACACACACACACACTCCTAACAATGTTTGTTTAAGCAGAGGTATGATAAAGCTCACGGTTCAGGGAGAGAGACCTGTAACGACCAGTGAAGAGGCGGGGCCAGAAGCTTGGACTCGACCCCTGCGGCTTCAACTAGGTGAGTACACACACACACACACACACACACACACACACACACACACACACACACACACACACACACACACACACACACACACACACACCTGCAACCACAAATAAGTGAGTGCAAATTGGTGAGTACAGAGGGAAAGAAGGCTCAGGGGATCAGAGGAGAATGGTTCAGGTAGGGGGGAATGAATGGAAGAGCAATGCAAAAGGATGGAACAAGAGTGGGAGAGCAACCTAGGTAAGTTTTCTATGAGAATGGAGAAAAGGACGGAGGCAGAGCTTTCTGTGATATTAGAAGATAGGATGCAGGAGGAGAAGAGGTAATGGGAGTCACAAGTCAATTTTGCAGACGGCAGGATAAGGGCCCTAGAATATGATGTAAATAGGCTTAAGCGAGTTACACAGGTATTGACTAGAAGAGACTTAGCATCTGAAGCTGGTACACTCCTACTGAACGAGGAACCCAACAGGAAAAAAGGAGACATAACTTACAGTAAGACCCTATCAGCCCACCATGCAGGGCTGAGGAATAAAGGGGGAAAGCAGCTGGAAGCAGGGATGCTGGTGGGAGAGGGGGTGTAGGTCGAGAGGGGGATAAGTTCCATCCAGAGGCACGACAATGCCACCATGAGCTAAAGAAAAAATAAGGGAGAAAATGGCCATGTACAAATGGGAACCAGAGACACAGGGAATGGCAATGGGAGGAGGAGAGGGAGAAGTCAATGTTCATTCATGGGCTTCAGTAGAGCGAGGGAAGGACACACAATAAAAGACAGCAAGAAGACAGGAGATTGAAAACATCATCAAAGAAATAAGCGAAGAGCACATCTCTGAGGCAGTAAATTTTCAGAGAATAGGAGGGTACTTGAAGGGAAGAAAATGGACAGTCAAGCTGACTTTCAAGACAGAAACAGTGCACATGTATCTTATGTAAAGGGACAGAAAATACAGCTCCTCCAAATGCTTCTAAAAGAACGTCTTTTCAGAGATGGGAGTACTCCCTCTCTTAAAAGAGAACAGTAAGTCCCGGTATCCCTATAAGTTGTTACTTCAATTTTTTTTCTCCTGAAGGGAGATGTGGCTCTTTCTGGTTCATCTCAATTGGGAAGATGTTAATTTTTCCTTTGGGTTGGAGCTTGATTGGGCAGTTGGACTTGACATGGCCGGGTTTATGACAACGGTAACAGGCTGACTCTCGCTTGGACGTATAGATGGATTAGCTTTGCTGACTCTGGTTTTTGTTATTCCTTTGATTTCCAAGCAATTTGGTTCTAAGTTATTCTCTTCTATTTATTTTGAATATAGGTTACCTTTTAACATTATATTATTATTATTCTGGTATAAATTAACGGCAAGTAGATGAGTAAGACACATATACAACAGATGGGTGAGTATATTGTTCAAATATTTTGCTTATCCGGCAGACTTCTTCAGCCAGATAGAGGTGAGATAAATGATGAAGAGAGCAGAAGCATGGGAGAAGTAAATATGATACCAAAGTAATGATATCATCATATTTACTTCTCCACTCTTTTCATTTTCTCTAGTATTAGTCACCTCATCATTAGACTGAAGCAGCCTGCTGAGCAGCCGAAACGTTTCGACACTAAATATACCCAAATACTATACATGTCTCACTTTTTTTTTTTACAGCTGTTACTTATCTTACATTTTCGTCCTTATCTTGCAACTTAAAATATTTTTTATTATACTTTTTACTTTAAATTGTCTTAGCTTACATCAATAATTTATTGTGCTTGTATGGTAACTGATGTCTTTCTTCCCATCATCTCATCGGCGCAATTTATGAAATTTTTCTTAACTAATCTACCGGACTTTAATTTACGTCTTATAATCAGACTAGTTGTGTGGAAAATAATGTATTTTCCGGAAAAAAAATACAGTGTATTTCTTATGTAAATTAGTGTAATACATTGTATTTAATAAAATTCATGTTATAAAAAATGGGAAGCTCTGCGCCTGCGCAGAAGAGACTCGCCATGTTTGAACTAGTCAACACAAACGTTAGTGAATAATCGGAAGAATTTTCGTGCTCTAGAGGTTAAATTGTGCTGACACCTCTCAAATAGGAGCCGAAATTGTTGGATGTGCATTCCTGCAAAACTTGAGATATCAGACGACTGGACAAGACAGCTCCAGGAACCTCAGATAAGTCTGTTTATGTTGTAACTCTGGCCAGTGTTATTTTCAAGTACAGACAGTGAGGTTTTCTGAGTATGATGCACATTAATCTCCAGTCAAATTGGTGAGTGATATTAAGATATATTCTCCTTCTGTTATATAAATGTGTACAAGTATCGTTAATTTTAATATACATTCCACAAATTTATATATTTACCAGAATTCCAGGTGTGTATGTACATTTCATTTGTAATTAATAGGCCTAGAGCAACTTGTGGATATGACAGTGGTAGGTATCGAAGGGGGACATTTTTTGCGACCCAGGTGTCCCAAATTCCTACTTGTCTGTTACTTTGATAAATAATAATTATCTTTGTTACCATTTACTGGTATGTACATTATGAGTTACATCCAGATAAATGTAATTTTCCACATTTAATTTGCCCGTTGGTCCTTCTTGAACCGGAGGTAATTAGTGAAGTCATTAATTAGTTAATTACTTAATAATTATATGTGAAATGACAGAAGGAGGTGGATGTTAAGTTCACAAATTTACTTAATGTGTAGAGGATTATAATTATTACAATATTAAATTGGATAAGCCAAGTGTGGCTAAAGATTATATTAATGCATATAATATTAATTTTGCTATGCCAAATTCTGGCAAGGATTTATATTAATTTGTATAATATTAATTTTGATAAGCCAAGTGTGGCTAAAGGTTTGTATTAATGTACATTTAAAATTTATATTATAATTTTCTTACATGTAATTGCAAAGCTCAAGTGTAGCTAGGATTTATTCAAAGGTAAGTTGTACTATTTATCTTTATGAAGTGCATAATTAAGTACATAATCAGTGTTATTAATTAAGTTGAATTTAATACATTGCATCATGGCTGAAAATGAGGAAATTAATATAGAAGACAAACATATGGAATATAGAGCAAAGAAAGCATCACTACAGGCTAGAAAAGTTCATGTAACCAAGGCATATAATAAGTGCTTGGAATTAATGAATCAAGAAACTGAGAATAGTGATGATTTAAAATTGTATTTAGATGCTTTGGGGAATAGATATGATTCATACAAATTATATTACAACAAATATGAAGGAGATTTGTTAGTAAACTGTGTAGATGAGACTGAAGTAGATCTCATGATTAACCAGTATTATGAATTAAAAGAAAATATTCTTTCTTGTAAAAGTCAGACTTTGAATAAATTAAAATGTGTAAACCAGGCAGTTAATCAGTCTGCTCCAACAAATAAGATGCCTTTGCCAAAACTCCCAGAATTATGTTTACCTGTATTTAATCCTGGAGAAAATTGGGAGGAATTTTGGTCAATTTTTAAAGCAGCTGTGCATGATAGGAGTGATCTAGCCTGTGTAACTAAATTATTTTCCCTCGAAGGACAGATTAGAGGAGATGCTCAAGTACTCATACAAGCCTTTCCCAATGTAGTTGACTCTTACAAGGAAGCAGTTGACTTGTTGAAGGTCACTTATGGTAATATAGAACAAAGTAGGTTGGATCTAGTGAATTTTTTTTTTTTTTTCAACAAGTCGGTCGTCTCCCACCGAGGCAATGTGACCCAAAAAAAAGAAAGAAAATCCCCAAAAAGAAAAATACTTTCATCATCATTCAACACTTTCACCACACTCACACATTATCACTGCTTTTGCAGAGGTGCTCAGAATATAACAGCTTAGAAGCATATACGTATAGAGATACACAACATATCCCTCCAAACTGCCAATATCCCAAACCCCTCCTTTAAAGTGCAGGCATTGTACTTCCCATTTCCAGGACTCAAGTCCGACTATATGAAAATAACCGGTTTCCCTGAATCCCTTCAATAAATATTACCCTGCTCACACTCCAACAGATCGTCAGGTCCCAAGTATCATTCGTCTCCATTCACTCCTATCTAACACGCTCATGCACGCTTGCTGGAAGTCCAAGCCCCTCACCCACAAAACCTCCTTTACCCCCTCTTTCCAATCCTTTCGAGGACGACCCCTACCCCTCTTTCCTTCCCCTATAGATTTATATGCTTTCCATGTCATTCTACTTTGATCCATTCTCTCTAAATGACCAAACCACCTCAACAACCCCTCTTCTGCCCTCTGACTAATGCTTTTATTAACTCCACACCTTCTCCTAATTTCCACTCTCCGAATTTTCTGCATAATATTTACACCACACATTGCCCTTAGACAGGACATCTCCACTGCCTCCAACCGTCTCCTCGCTGCTGCATTTACCACCCAAGCTTCACATCCATATAAGAGTGTTGGTACTACTATACTTTCATACATTCCCTTCTTTGCCTCCATAGATAACGTTTTTTGACTCCACATATACCTCAACGCACCACTCACCTTTTTTCCCTCATCAATTCTATGATTAACCTCATCCTTCATAAATCCATCCGCCGACACGTCAACTCCCAAGTATCTGAAAACATTCACTTCTTCCATACTCCTCCTCCCCAATTTGATATCCAATTTTTCTTTATCTAAATCATTTGATACCCTCATCACCTTACTCTTTTCTATGTTCACTTTCAACTTTCTACCTTTACACACATTCTCAAACTCATCCACTAACCTTTGCAATTTTTCTTTAGAATCTCCCATAAGCACAGTATCATCAGCAAAAAGTAACTGTGTCAATTCCCATTTTGAATTTGATTCCCCATAATTTAATCCCACCCCTCTCCCGAACACCCTAGCATTTACTTCTTTTACAACCCCATCTATAAATATATTAAACAACCATGGTGACATTACACATCCCTGTCTAAGACCTACTTTTACCGGGAAGTATTCTCCCTCTCTTCTACACACCCTAACCTGAGCCTCACTATCCTCATAAAAGCTCTTTACAGCATTTAGTAACTTACCACCTATTCCATATACTTGCAACATCTGCCACATTGCTCCTCTATCCACTCTATCATATGCCTTTTCTAAATCCATAAATGCAATAAAAACTTCCCTACCTTTATCTAAATACTGTTCACATATATGCTTCAATGTAAACACTTGATCTACACATCCCCTACCCACTCTAAAACCTCCTTGTTCGTCCGCAATTCTACATTCTGTCTTACCTCTAATTCTTTCAATTATAACCCTACCGTATACTTTTCCTGGTATACTCAGTAAACTTATTCCTCTATAATTTTTACAATCTCTTTTGTCCCCTTTCCCTTTATATAAAGGGACTATACATGTTCTCCGCCAATCCCTAGGTACCTTCCCCTCTTTCATACATTTATTAAACAAAAGTACCAACCACTCCAACACTATATCCCCCCCTGCTTTTAACATTTCTGTCATGATCCCATCAGTTCCAGCTGCTTTACCCCCTTTCATTCTACGTAATGCCTCACGTACCTCCACCACACTTACAGTCTGCTCTTCTTCACTCCTAAAAGATGGTATACCTCCCTGGCCAGTGCATGAAATTACCGCCTCCCTTTCTTCCTCAACATTTAAAAGTTCCTCAAAATATTCTCGCCATCTACCTAATACCTCCCTCTCCCCATCTACTAACTCCCCTACTCTGTTTTTAACTGACAAATCCATACTTTCCCTAGGCTTTCTTAACTTGTTTAACTCACTCCAAAATTTTTTCTTATTTTCATTAAAATTTCGTGAATGTTACTGTTAATTTAAAATCTCCAGATCACACTTACAAAGGTTTACAGCAGTTTAGAGTTAAACTGGAGAGGACTCTCAAAACTTTAAGTAATAAATATAATTTGAAGGAATCAGACTGGTTATTGAGTGTCATGGTACAGAATAAATTAAGCTATAAAACAATTGAATGACTCTCGATCTAATATCACAAGGGTTATTTTGGACTGGAGGAAATAAGACAAGGTCTACAAGAATTAATTGTGCAGTTGCAGACCAGCCAACTAACTCATTTTAAAGATGCAACACATAATAACTCTGAGGTATCTGTCAAGTTTCACAAAGGGAAAAATTATCTCAATGGTAATAATCAAAATTCATTTCCTAAAAATAGTTGCATAGGTGCATATCAAGTAGCAGGAATCAGAAATAATGATTCTCCACAAGGTAAGAAGAATAAGTACCCTCCTAAGAGTAGCACAGTTAATAAGATTGTCTTATCTGCAAGGGTACTCATTTTTCTAAGAATTGCAGTGCATACAATTCATGGAATGATGAAGTTGAAAGATTGGAGGAACTTGACAGATGTATCAGGTGTTTAGGTAATCACAATGTAAAGCATTGTCATGCCAAATTAAACAACTGTTATCAATGTCACAAAGGAAGACACCATATAGTCATGTGTAAAGGTCTGTATGATAATGTTGATAATAATGATAATGTTGACAATCCTGACAAAACAGTAGCTAATGTAAAAATTGCTGCTAATGTTAATAATGTTGGTTTTGCTGAAGTAGCCTTACCTGTGTTACAGGTAAAAATTGATGATAAAAGGCATAAATCAAAAAAATGTAACTGCATTATTGGACCAGGGATCCCAGCGTACTTTCATAAAACGTAAATGTCTTGATGGTATGAAAGTACAGATGGGAGATCCCACAACTTTAAAATTATCTGGTTTTCTCTCGGATAAAAGGGCTCAATTGCATGACACTGTTTATGTAACTGTCAGGTTGGGCATTGAGAAAAAACGTGTTAATGCAGTAATTGTAGATAGACTTCCAGAGAAAATATCTGCATTAGGGCTTAGTAAAGCTACAGAAAGAATTTCATATAATGTAAATTTAGCACCTTCTGGTGTAAATGATGATTCTGTAGGCCCAATAAATATTTTGAAAGGTAGTGACTATTATGCCTCCTTTGTAAAGGGTATGGTAAAGAAATGTGGTGTCACCCTTTTAAAGACTACAGGAGGCCATGTAATGTATGGTAGGATTCCTCGTAATAATAATGCATGACTAGAGGAAACTATAAATACCATAACTGTGTGTCTTACTCATGAAATCGTACCCCAGTATAATTCTTCTACAGAGGATGGTGTTGAGCCAGTGCATAAATTGTGGGAATTAGACAGCATTGGAATAAATGTAAATAAAGAAAGTCCAGACGATTCTTTTACTCAGGAGCAACACCTGAGAGATGTAAAATTTGAATCTGGACAATACAGGGTACGACTTCCCTGGAGATTGAACCATCCAGAATTGCCCACTAATTACAAAATGGCATATGGACAATTAAAGGCTCAGCTCCGCGAACTGAGTAAGACACCAGAATTGTTAACTGCCTATAATGATATAATTGCTGAACAATTAATTAATAAATTTATAGAAGAGGTACCTCCTGAGCAAGCCAAAATTTATAGTCACTATTTGCCACATCACGGAGTGAAGAAGGATTCTAAGACCACTCCTCTAAGGATTGTGTTTAATTGAAGTGCCAGGAGTAACAAAAATGTACCTAGTTTAAATGACTGTTTGATGACAGGTCTGTCGTTGACGGAAAAATTAGGAGATATCTTATTAAATTTCAGGATGAAGAATTATGACTTTATGGCTGACATAAGTAAAGCTTTCCTAAGAGTGGGTTTACAAGAGGCTGACCAGGATTGTACCCGCTTCTTATGGCCTGAGAATCCTAATGACCCACTTTAGGAGCGTATTGTTTGGTGCTACATCCAGTCTGTTTCTACTTCAAGCGACGATAAATGCACACATTAAACAATTTTATGTGGACAATTTCCTGGGTGTGACATCAACTGAAGAGGAACTGTTAATGACTTATGGAGAGGCTAATAAAATAATGCAAAGTGCGAATATGCCTCTGAGGGAATGGAATAGTAATTCATCCAAATTAAAGGACAAAATAATTAAAGATTACCCTGGAGATGAAGTGCCAAAATATATTAATGTATTGGGATTAACTTGGACACTGAGAGATTTGTTAATGTTAAAACCTAATAATTACAGTATGCCCAATAAATTAACTAAGAGAGTCTTGCTTGCTGAAGTTTCCAAATGTTTTGATCCACTAGGTTTAGTGTCACCCCTTACTATAAGAGGGAAATTATTAATACAGGAAGCATGGAAACTTAAATGTGCTTGGGATGAAATTTTACCTGAGGAATTCATTAACAGGTGGGATGAATTAATCGGTGATTATGAAAAAATTCCAATGTTGGAGTTCCCACGCCAGGTGGTCAATCCAAATGGGAAAAATGTACTCGACATTTCTTGTGATGCTTCAAAATTGGCATATGGAGCAGTTGCTTATCTTCAATGTAATAGTGTTATTTCTCTTGTTATGTCTAAGGCTAAAGTGTCTCCAATTAAATCATGTACCTTACCTCAGTTGGAATTAACAGCCATTTATGTAGGTGTCAAATTAGCTAATTATATAAGAAATAAGCTGCAGGAGATAAATATTAGCAGCACTGTAATTTGGTCTGATAATGAGGTATCCTTACAATGGATTCGTAATGGAAACAGGAAAATTGTGTATGTAAAAACAGAGTCGCTGAAATTAACCAGATGCAAGAGAAGTATAATAGTTTGGGTCAGCATATGTTAAGATTTAATCATATACCTGGTGAGGAGAATCCAGCTGATTTCTTGTCTTGAGGTTTACCTTATGCTAAATTTGTAAATGCTGTATCATGGTTTAAAGGACCGAGCTGGTTGGTAAATAAAGCTAATTGGCCTGTACAAAAGGCGTATATTGCTCCTGTTGAAATTACTGTGACCACCGCTCCAATAGTTTGTCCTCCCTTAGCCACTGATATAAATAGGCATTTTTCTTTACCAAAACTAATCTATGAAACTAAGTTGGTGTTTAAATTTCTAAACAAGATGAATATCTCATATAAGTTTTCACATCCTCTTGAATATTGGATAAAGAGGGTACAAGAAGAAATCTATGGAAATGAGATTAAATTGATGATGGAAAGAAAAATTTTGAAAGGTTCCACAATAGAGAAACTGGGGCTGTATTTAGAGAACAATGTAATTAGGTCCCGAGGTAGGTTACAAAATGATGAATTGGGTGATTATGCTAAACACCCTATCCTACTGCCCAAAACTCATCATCTAACAAATTTAATTGTGCTAAATGCCCATAAAAATGTAATGCATGGTGGGGTACAAGATGCCTTAAATTGTATTAGGGAAACTTTCTGGATTCCACAAGGATGGCAAAGTGTAAAAAGGGTGATTAAATCTTGTGTAATATGTCGCTGTGTGGGTGCCAGATCCTATATGTACCCAGCTCCTCTACCATTGCCAAAGGAGCGTGTACAGTTAGTGAAACCATTTGATGTAACAGGTGTAGACTATAGTGGTTCAATAATTTTAACAGGTACTTCAGATGGTGTTCCACTGAAAGTGTATGTTTGTTTGTTCACCTGTACTGCTACAAGGGCAGTTCATTTAGAAGTGGCACAGGACTTGTCTGCAGAACAGTTTATACAGCTGTTTCGAAAATTTGCAGCTAGGAGATCCTGTCCGAGATTGATGATTTCGGATAATGCCACAAATTTTGTAGCAGGTGCTCAACATTTGATAGAGTTAAATAATAGTAACGATGTTCAGTCTCTGTTAATGGTGCCTGGAAATTTATTACTCCTAGAACCCCTTGGCAGGGGGAGCTGTACGAAAGACTTATAGGTACAGTGAAGCAGTGTCTCCGCAAAGTACTACACCGGAAGAAAATTAATTTGGAAGAATTCCGTGCAGTGTTAGTGGAGGCGAAAAATCAGATAAATAATAGGCCTCTCTCGTGCATGAGTGATACACCTGATACAGATGTATTAACACCTTCTCACCTAATATGTGGAAGGAAATTGGAAGCTGCCCCTGTCTATAGAGATAATCTGGAAGAAAGTGATAAAGATTACAATGATGCGGCAGTGTTGTGTGGTAAATTTAAAATGTTTAATAAAGTAATTGATCATTGGTCTAATGTGTGGCATAAGGAATATCTTCTTACACTACGTGAACACTTTTATGGTGCGACAGAGGAAGAACATTCAACCAGGTGACATTGTGCTGATTGATACTGAACAACATCGAACATTGTGGCCTCTGGGCAAAGTATTGACATTGTAACCCGATGCACAAGATGTTGTCCGGAATGTCAAAGTGTTGTGTCATGGCCAGGAAAGTTTACGCACAATTAATAAATTGATTCCCTTGGAATTAAATGGTATTCAGTCAAATGTAAATGAAAATCTGAGGGAAAATGACACGAGTGATATTGAAGATAACGCTGATTGAGTGGTGCCAGAAGATGAAATCGTGGTAAAACCTACTAGGAGAACAGCCACTCAAGCCAGAACCGGCTGGAGTCGTCTCCTAAAGGAAGGAGTAATTTGGGTCGGTTAGCAACGAACTCCGGCCGGCTGCAGTGTGGAAAATAATGTATTTTCCGGAAAAAAATACAGTGTATTTTTTATGTAAATTAGTGTAATACATTGTATTTAATAAAATTTGTTATAAAAAATGGGAAATTCTGCGCCTGTGCAGAAGAGACTCGCCATGTTTGAACTAGTCAACAAAAACGTTAGTGAATAATCGGAAGAATTTTCGTGCTCTAGAGGTTAAATTTGGCTGACACCTCTCAAATAGGAGCCGAAATTGTTGGATGTGCATTCCTGCATAGCTTGAGATATCAGGCGACTGGACAAGACAGCTCTAGGAACCTCAGATAAGTCTGTTTATGTTGTAACTCTGGCCAGTGTTATTTTCATGTATAGACAGTGAGGTTTTCTGAGTGGCCTGGTGGTTAACGCTCTCGCTTCACACGGTGAGGGCCTGGGTTCGATTCCCAGCCAGAGTAGAAACATTGGACGTGTTTCTTTCACCTGTTGTCTATGTTCCCCATCAGTAAAATGGGTACCTGGGTGTTAGTCGACTGGTGTGGGTCGCATCCTGGGACACTGACCTAAGGAGGCCTGGTCACAGACCGGGCCGCGGGGGCGTTGACCCCCGGAACTCTCTCCAGATAAACTCCAGATAAACATTAATCTCCACTCAAATTGGTGAGTGATATTAAGATATATTCTCCTTCTGTTATATAAATGTGTATAAGTATCATTAATTTTAATATACACTTCACAAATTTATATATTTACCAGAATTCCAGGTGTGTATGTACATTTAATTTGTAATCAATAGGTCTAGAGCAACTTGTGGATATGACAGTGGTAGGTATCGAAGGGGGACATTTTTTGCGACCTAGGTGTCCCAAATTCCTACTTGTCTGTAACTTTGATAAATAATAATTATCTTTGTTACCATTTACTGGTATGTACATTATGAGTTACATCCAGATAAATGTAATTTTCCACAAGTTGAACGGAAATCGGCCAATATGCCTCGCTCACTCGCAACACAAGGCAACACAAGGTAACACAAGGTAACACCAAAAATGTTGCTTGCACTACTTCAGCTACAGTCTTAATGCTCTACTGTGAGGAGAGTTGTCTCTCTAGCTGACAGCTAATCTTTTTCTATCGCGGGGATAAAGCCATCTGCTCACCATTTCAATTTGTGTATCCGTTGATGAGATAATGGTTATGTAAATCTAAGTGTTCTTTATTTATAACAACTTTTGCTTCGGATGAGATTATGTTGCATTTTATGTTTGTATGTTTTTTATTATGTAATTCAAAATTTAATTTTGTCTTACGATGTCTGCTTTTATCCTATTACATTAGTTTTTTTTCTATAAAAGGAACAAAAGAACGATCCGCCGACAAGTAACCTTATTCCTTGTCAGGACTGAATTAAATAGTTGATAGCTTATTAAAATAAAAAAAAATGAGAGAGCAGTCAGCAACAAAACTCCAGGAATCTCCCAGATATGCAATAATTGCAAGTTGCTGTACGTGGGAGAAGATTGGACGTGAATTCTCGAAAAGAACAAATGTACTTAAATGATCTGAAGTAATGCACGAAAACCTTCGCCATTTTCCAATAGTTTACGGTCCATTTAGTTTAGACTAGGAAAGGTTACATAACACCATAAAAACGGATATTTAACCTTTAAAATATAATTAACATGCAGGACGCGACATAATTTGGTAAGCAGTCTTTGGAAATGTTCAAATCTCCAAGTGTATCACTTCAGGCAAGAGAAAGATTTGCACTCAGGACTATGGTCAATAGGAGATACGTATCTCAACACAGACCTGCGTGTCAATAGGAGCTATCTATCTCAACACAAACCTGTGTCAATAGGAGCTACCTATCTCAATACACAGGCCTGTGTGTCAACAGGAGCTACCTATCTCAACTAGAGAACCAAGAGAATTTTGAGTATGTACCCAGTCTGGCTGTGATTTTTTGCAACCCTGGGAGCTGAAAAAAATCTACAGAATAAGTCAACACTCTATAATGCGTCAAGAAAAACACTCGCTGAGAAATGTTTGCTTACAAGACTGGTGCATCATGAGGTGGCTGGCCACGAGAGACGAGGCTACCAACGATAATTCTTTTGTTTTATCATTCGAGTGTTTACAGCAGCGCGGGATATTGCTGAAGCAACATGGGAAAAGAGCAAGAAAGATTTTAGAGACACAATGTAAAGAAACAGAGAAAACAAATACTTTGGTAACCCAGATAGATGAAGGTCTTGCAGCACTCACGGAAGCTATTGCAAAGTATTATCAATTACTTTCTCCAAAATAATAAAAAGTATGTATCTAGGTAAAGAACCCAGTAATTAGTATTACGAGAGAAGACAATTTACTACTATAAATGACTGAGACAAGAAGGATCATAAAACAAAACAATTCTCTACTCCCCGCCACCACTGACAGTATGAAAACGGCAGGAAAATAGGAAGCTCAGTTTTTGAAAAATGGGCATTGCTATTGTACAAGAAATATGTAATCAGATGAATAGTTGGGATGAGCAGTACTATTTCAGTACTATTACAATACTATTACAATCTTATTATTATAATAGTGCTAGTAGTGCACGCGAGGACTTGTGACACGTAATCTGTGTCACAGATTTTTGTCTACTTCTCTCTCTTATTCTACTTTCAAATACAGTGCTCTTAGTGGACTGACCAATTGAAATTCCGGTGCAGCTCTGGAACTTCTGCTAGTGTGTTGATGGCCACTGCCAGGAGTGGACTGTGACCAGTAGAATATTGAAGTTTCAAAGTGTGTATTCAGCCACGTAATCGTTACCCTTGCCAGCATTGCACAGCTATAATCTGCAATTTTTTTTCACCCACATGCATTATAAAACACTTGCCATTCAGTATGTTACAATTTGTTTAGATGATTTTATGACCCGTATAATTTTATGATTTTCTTGCTAGTGAATATCAAACTTGTTCAATATTTTGAAAAAGCAATTTAGGCTACGAAGTCTTCGTAACCTAAATTGACATATTAAAATGGTGTTAAATTATTTAAATTTTCTTTGTATACTTTTTTTTTGCTCTCTCTATGTTGTGTCTCTTTATACGTACATGCTTCTAAACTGTTGTATTCTGAGCACCTCTGCAAAAACAGTGATTATGTGTGAGTGAGGTGAAAGTGTTGAATGATGATGAAAGTATTTTTTGGGGGGGACTTTCTTTTTTGGGTCACCCTGCCTCGGTGGGAGACGGCCGACTTGCTATACACACACGCACACGCACACGCACACACACACCACACACACACACACACACACACACACACACACACACACACACACACACACACATATATATATATATATATATATATATATATATATATATATATATATATATATATATATATATATATATATATATATATATATATATATATATATATATATATATATATATATATATATATATATATATATATATATATATATATATGTCGTGCCGAATAGGCAGAACTTGCGATCTTGGCTTAAATAGCAACGTTCATCTTGCCATATAGGACAAGTGAAATTTTGTGTATGCAATAATTTCGCCAAAATCATTCTGAACCTAACGACAAAAATATATTTCACTGTGTTTGTTTAGTATTAAAGTATTGTAAACAAATCTAAAATATATTTAGTTGGGTTAGGCTAAAATAAATTGCGCTTGTTATAATAAGGTTAGGTAAGTTTTCTAAGTTTCTTATGGTATAAAATTATAAATTTTTACATCAACATTAATGAAAAAATATATCTTTAAACGTATAAGAGAAAATTTTAGAAAGAACTTAATTATAAATGAGTTCTTGCTAACTGACCAGTTTTACATATTCGGCACGACATATATATATATATATATATATATATATATATATATATATATATATATATATATATATATATATATATATATATATATATATATATATATATATATATATATATATATATAATATATATATATATATATATATATATATATGTATAGCAAGTATTTTTGGGGGCACTTTCTTTCTTTTTTCGATCACCCTGCCTCGGTGGGAGACGGCCGACTTGCTTTATATTTATATATATATATATATATATATATATATATATATCTATATATATATCTATATATATATATATATATATATATATATAGATATGCAAAACCACCCCTCTGAAAGAATAGAGAAATTCCAAGCGCTTTCGTGACTACTCACATTATCAAGGATAATGTGAGTAGTCACGAAAGCGCTTGGAATTTCTCTGTTCTTTCAGAGTGGTTGTTTTGCATATTTTGAAATCACCTGTTTACTATTATCTTATTGCATATATATATATATATATATATATATATATATATATATATATATATATATATATATATATATATGTATATATATATATATATATAACTATATATATATATATATATATATATATATATATAAAGAGAGCGAGCGAGCGAGAGAGAGAGAGAGAGAGAGAGAGAGACAGAGAGAGAGAGAGAGATAGAGAGCAAGTCGGCCGTCTCCCACCGAGGCAGGGTGACCCAAAAAAGAAAGTCCCCCCAAAAAAATGCTTTCATCATCATTCAACACTTTCACCTCACTCACACATAATCACTGTTTTTGCAGAGGTGCTCAGAATACAACAGTTTAGAAGCATATACGTATAAAGAGACACACCATATCCCTCCTAACTGTTAAAATCCCGAAACCCCTCCTTTAGAGTGCAGGCATTGTACTTCCCATTTCCAGGACTCAAGTCCGGCTATATAAAATAGCTGGTTTCCCTGAATCCCTTCACTAAATATTACCCTGCTCACACTCCAACAGCTTGTCAGGTCCCAAATACCATTCGTGTCCGTTCACTCCTATCTAACACGCTCACACATTCTTGCTTGAAGTCCAAGCCCCTCGCCCACAAAACCTCCTTTACCCCCTCCCTTCAACCTTTTAGAGGACGACCCATACCCCGCCTTCCTTTCCCTACAGATTTATGCGCTCTCCATATCATTCTACTTTGATCCATTTTCACTAAATGACCAAACCACCTCAACAACCCCTCTTCAACCTTCTGACTAATACTTTTATTAACTCCACACCTTCTCCTAATTTCCACACTCCGAATTCTCTGCATAATATTTACATCACACATTGCCCTTAAACATGACATCACCACCTCCAACCGTCTCCTCGCTGCTGCATTAACAACCCAAGCTTCACACCCATATAAGAGTGTTGGTACCACTATACTTTCACATTCCCTTCTTTGCCTCCATAGATAAAAAAATTTTCTTGTCTCCACATATACCACAATGCACCACTCACCTTTTTTCCTTCATCAATTCTATGATTAACCTCATCCTTCATACATCCATCCACTGACTCGTCATCTCCCAAATATCTAAAAAACATTCATTCTCTCGTACTCCTCCTCTTCAATTTGATATCCAGTTTTTCTTTAACTAAATCATTTGATACTCTCGTCACCTTACTCTTTTCTATGTTCACTTTCAACTTTCTACCTTTACACACTCTCCCTAACTCATCCACTAACCTTTGCAACTATTCTTTAGAATCTCTCATAAGCACAGTGTCATCGGCAAAAAGTAACTGAGTCAATTCCCATTTTGTATTAGATTCCCCATAATATAATTCCACCCCTATCCCGAACAGCCCAGTATTTACTTCTTTTACAACCCCATCTAAAAATATTAAGCAACCAATTTGACATTACACATCTCTGTCTAAGACCCACCTTTACAGGGAAGTTGTTTTCCTCTCTTCTACTCACCCTAACCTGAGCCTCACTATCCTCATAAAAACTCTTCACAGCTTTTAGTAACTTACAACGTCTGCCATATTGTTCCCCTATCCACTCTATCATATGCCTTTTCTAAATCCATAAATGCAATGAAAACTTCCCTGCCTTTATCTAAATGCTGTTCACATATATGCTTCAACGTAAACACTTGATCTACACATCCCCTACCCACTCTAAAGCCTCCTTGCTCATCCGCAATCCTGCAGTCTGTCTTACCTCTAAATCTTTCAATAATAACCCTACCGTACACTTTTCCTGGTATACCCAGTAAATTTATTTCTCTATAATTTTTGCAATCTCTTTTGTCCCCCTTCCCTTTATATGAAGGAATTACACATGCTCTCTACCAATCCCTAGGTACCTGGAGGTTATTCCGGGGATCAACGCCCCCGCGGCCCGGTCCATGACCAGGCCTCCCGATGGATCAGGGCCTGATCAACTAGGCTGTTACTGCTGGCCGCACGCAGTCCAACGTACGAGCCACAGCCCGGCTGATCCGGCACTGACTTTAGGAATCTGTCCAGCTCTCTCTTGAAGGCAGCCAGGGGTTTATTGGCAATTCCCCTAATGCTTGATGGGAGGCTGTTGAACAGTTTTGGGCGCCGGACACTTATGGTGTTTTCCCTTAGTGTACCAATGGCGCCCCTACTTTTTATTGGGGGCATTTTGCATCGCCTGCCCAGTCTTTTACTTTCGTAGGGAGTGATTTCTGTGTGCAGATTTGGGACCATTCCTTCCAAGATTTTCCAAGTGTAGATTATGATATATCTCTCCCTCCTGCGTTCCAACGAGTACAAGTCAAGTGCTTCCAAGCGTTCCCAGTAGTTAAGGTGCTTGACAGAACTTATACGTGCAGTAAAGGATCTCTGTACACTCTCTAGATCTGCGATTTCACCTGCTTTGAATAGAGATGTTAATGTACGGCAGTATTCCAGCCTAGAGAGAACAAGTGATTTGAAAAGGATCATCATAGGCTTGGCATCTCTCGTTTTGAAAGTTCTCATTATCCATCCTATCATTTTCTTTGCACGTGCGATCGTGGCACTGTTGTGATCCTTGAAAGTGAGATCCTCAGACATTAATACTCCCAGGTCCCTTACATTATTTTTCCGCTCTATTGTATGGCCGGAGTCAGTAGTATACTCTGTTCTAGTTATTATCTCCTCCAATTTTCCATAACGGAGTAGTTGGAATTTGTCCTCATTGAACATCATATTGTTTACCGTTGCCCACTGGAAAACTTTGTTTATATCTTCTTGGAGGTTAACCGCGTCCTCAGCAAATGACAGCCTCATGCAGATCCTAGTATCATCCGCAAAGGATGATACGGTGCTGTGGTGTATATCTCTGTCTATGTCTGATATGAGGATAAGGAATAAGATGGGGGCGAGTACTGTGCCTTGTGGAACAGAGCTCTTCACTATAGCAGCCTCCGATTTAACTCTGTTGACCACTACTCTTTGTGTTCGATTTGTTAGGAAGTTGAAGATCCATCTCCCCACTTTCCCAGTTATTCCTTTAGCACGTATTTTATGGGCTATTACGCCATGATCGCATTTGTCAAATGCTTTTGCAAAGTCTGTGTATATTACATCTGCATTCTGATTTTCTTCCAGTGCATCCAAGGCCATGTCATAGTGATCCAGTAGTTGTGAGAGGCAGGAGCGACCTGCCCTGAACCCATGTTGCCCTAGATTGTGCAGATTTTGGGAATCCAGGTGATTTGCAATCCTGCTTCTTTGCACTCTTTCAAAGATTTTTATGATGTGGGACGTCAGAGCTATTGGTCTATAGTTCTTAGCTAATGCTTTGCTGCCACCTTTATGGAGTGGGGCTATATCCGTTGTTTTAAGTGACTGTGGAATTTCATCCATGTCCAAGCTCCTCCTCCATAGTGTACTTAGGGCACGCTAGAGGGGTTTCTTGCAGTTCTTAATGAAAACAGAGTTCCACGAGTCTGGGCCCGGGGCTGAGTGCATAGGCATGTTGTCAATGGCTTTTTCGAAATCTATCGGAGTTAGGGTAATGTCGGAAATCTGGCATACATTTATGGAGTTTTGAGGCTCATTCATTCTTTCATACATTTATTAAACAAAAATGTCAACCACTCCAACACTATACAAATATGAAATTAAGACACATGTGCAACATCTGGGTATCTTTATTGTAGACGTTTCGCTATCCAGTGGCTTTATCAATACAAATTCTAGGCCATAACTTGAAGACAGTAGAACTATATGCAGAAGATGAGGTAATCAGTCCCTCAACCTAGGAGTAGGTGCGAAGAGCACCATAGTCGTGGAGATTCTGAAGCAGAAGCAAGGAGCCTGGCGCTTATATAGTAACGTCAGGTGTAGCAGACGAGGGCATAGTCACTGGTAGGCGGGATTCCCCAGTGGAAGTAGGTCCTTCCCAAAGAGATGGGTTAGTTGTAGTAGTAGCTTCTGCTTCAGAATCTCCACGACTATGGTGCTCTTCGCACCTACTCCTAGGTTGAGGGACTGATTATCTCATCTTCTCTATATAGTCCTACTGTCTTCAAGCTATGTCCTAGAATTTGTATTGATAAAGCCACTGGATGGCGAAACGTCTACAATAAAGATACCCAGATGTTGCACGTGTCTTAATTTCATCTTGTCGGTACTACATACCATTCTTGCACAACTATACAAATAGTAGGAGTCTAAGAAATAAGATAGATGAGCTAAGATTACTTGCAAGTGTAGGTAATATAGATATTATTGGTATAACAGAGACCTGGTTCAACCTGAAAGATAGAGAAATGCCTTCTGAATGCAACATACAGGGTTATAAACTATTCCACACTGACAGGGTCAGCAGTAAGGGTGGTGGTGTGGCGATGTATGTCAGAGAAAATTTAAATTGTTGTCTTAGACATGATATAAGATTAGAAACATCGAACACAGAATCTGTTTGGCTACAGTTTCTCGAGGGACATGACAAATTAATTTTGGGTGTGATTTATTGTCCCCCAAACCTTGATAGGGAGGGCAGTAAGCTGTTATGGGACGAAATTCGTAAGGCATCTAGATATGAAAATGTTGTGATAATGTGAGATTTTAACTTTAGACAAATTGATTGGAACAATATGACAGGAAATCTTGAGTCAAGTGACTTTCTTGATACGGTTCAGGATTGCTTTTTAGAACAGGTTGTGACAGAACCAACTAGAGGAAACAATCTGGTTGACTTGGTTCTTGCCAACAAAGATTCACTAATTAATAATCTTGAGGATAATGATGAGCTTGGGGAAAGTGATCACAAATCACTTAGTTTTATTATATCATGGAATTACCAAGATAACTGCAGTCAAATCTCTGTCCCAGATTTTTGCTTGGCCGACTTCATGGGACTGAAAAATTACCTGGGTGGGCTAAATTGGGATGTCCTGACTATGGGTCAGGTAGGTGATCTTGGTTGCCAATATGACGTTTTTCAGAGCATAGTTCTAGCTGCCCAGAGAACTGTTGTTCCGAGTAAGGAAATTAGATCTAATAAAAATGGTATCCAAATGCATGAACAATAGATTAAAACATCTCACTGGTCAAAAGAGAGGCATATATAGGCGTATCAAAAGAGGGGATGGGCAGTTAAGAAATCAATATATTCAATTAAAGAGAGAAATAAAGGAAGGAATAAGAAAAGCAAAAAGGGATTATGAGGCTAAGGTCGCAAGGGATTCAAAGATTAACCCAAAAGAGTTCATTCAGGTATACAGAAGTAAGATTAGGGACAAGATTGGCCCATTTAAGAGTAACTCTGGTCAGATCACTGACAGTGATAAGGATATGTGTGAAAGTCTAAATACCTACTTCCTCTCAGTTTTCACCCAGGAAAATACTAGCAATATTCCTGAAATAATATATTATGTAGAACAGGATGATAATAAACTATGTACGATTGGACATTGTCCTCAGACAAATAGAGAAACTAAAACCTAACAAATCCCCAGGCCCTGATTAACTGTTTGCTAGGGTGTTAAAGGAATGTAAAGAGGAACTTAGCATACCTTTGGCTAATCTTTTTAACATATCACTACAAACTGGCATAGTGCCTGATAAGTGGAAAATAGCAAATGTAATACCTATTTACAAGGCAGGTGACAGGTCCTTGGCTTCCAACTATAGACCAATAAGCCTTACCTCCCTAGTGGGAAAATTTATGGAATCAATAATTGCCGAAGCAATTCGTAGCCATCTTGACGGGCACAGATTGATGAATGAATCTCAACACGGTTTTACAAAGGGGCGTTCCTGTCTTACGAATTTACTAACTTTTTTCACTAAGGTGTTTGAGGAGGTAGATCATGGCAATGAATATGATATTGTGTATATGGACTTCAGTAAGGCTTTCGATAGAGTTCCACACCAGAGGCTATTGAGGAAACTTAAGGCACACGGAATAGGAGGAGAAATTTTTTCCTGGGTAGAGGCATGGCTGACAAATAGACAGCAGAGGGTTTGCATAAATTGGGAGAAATCAGAATGAGGGCACGTCACAAGCGGTGTTCCTCAGGGGACAGTGTTGGGCCCGTTGTTGTTCACAATTTACGTAAACGACATAGATGAGGGAATGAATAGCTACATAAGCAAATTTGCTGATGACACCAAAATAGGCCGTCCAATTCATTATAATGAGGACACTAGAGCACTCCAGGATGATTTGAATAGACTGTTGGAATGGTCGGAGAAGTGGTAGATGCAGTTTAATATTGACAAATGCAAAGTTCTAAATGTTGGACAGGTAAATAACCAGGCCACATATAAACTAAATAATGTAGATCTTAATACTACTGATTGCGAAAAGAATTTATGAGTTCTGGTTAGCAGTAATCTAAAACCAAGACAACAGTGCATTAGTGTTCGCAATAAAGCTAACAGAATTCTTGGCTTCATATCCAGAAGAATAAATAATAGAAGTCCTAATGTTGTTCTTCAACTCTATATATCCTTGGTTAGGCCTCATTTAGACTATCCTGCTCAGTTCTGGCCACCGTATTACAGAATGGATATAAATGCTCTGGAAAACGTTCAGAGGAGGATGACAAAGATGATCCCATGTATCAGAAATCTTCCCTATGAGGATAGACTGAGGGCCCTGTATCTGCACTCTCTCGAAAGGCGTAGAATTAGGGGGGATATGATCGAGGTATATAAATGGAAAACAGGAATAAATAAAGTGAATGTAAATAGCGTGCTGAAAATTTCCAGCCAAGACAGGACTCGCAGCAATGGTTTCCATTTGGAAAAACTCAGATTCAGAAAGGATATAGGAAAGCACTGGTTTGGTAATAGAGTCGTGGATGAGTGGAACAAACTCCCGAGTACAGTTATTCAGGCTAAAACGTTGTGTAGTTTTAAAAATAGGTTAGATAAATACATGAGTGGGTGTGGGTGGGTGTGAATTGGACCTGACTAGCTTGTGCTGCTGGGTCTGGTGCAGTGCTCCATCCTTGAGTGGAGATGATCAAACTGGGTGGTTCATTGGGCTAATCCGGAGGGGGTCATTGGTCTAATCCGGGTGGACACATGGACCTGCTCCGCATGGGTCAGTAGGCCTGTTGCAGTGTTCCTTCTTTCTTATGTTCATATATATATATATATATATATATATATATATATATATATATATATATATATATATATATATATATATATATATATATATATATATATATATATATATATATTATTTTATTATTATCACACTGACCGATTCCCACCAAAGCAGGGTGGCCCAAAAAAGAAAATCTTTCACCATCATTCACTCCATCACTGTCTTGCCAGAAGGGTGCTTTACCCCTCAGTTTTTAAACTGCAGCATTAACACCCCTCCTTCAGAGTGCAGGCACTGTACTTCCCATCTCCAGGACTCAAGTCCAGCCTGCCGGTTTCCCTGAACCCCTTCATAAATGTTACTTTGCTCACACTCCAACAGCACGTCAAGTATTAAAAACCATTTGTCTCCATTCACTCCTATCAAACACGCTCACGCATGCCTGCTGGAAGTCCAAGCCCCTCGCACACAAAACCTCCTTTACCCCCTCCCTCCAACCTTTCCTAGGCCGACCCCTACCCCGCCTTCCTTCCACTACAGACTGATACACTCTTGAAGTCATTCTGTTTCGTTCCATTCTCTCTACATGTCCGAACCACCTCAACAACCCTTCCTCAGCCCTCTGAACAACAGTTTTGGTAATCCCGCACCTCCTCCTAACTTCCAAACTACGAATTCTCTGCATTATATTCACACAACACATTGCCCTCAGACATGACTTCTCCACTGCCTCCAGCCTTCTCCTCACTGCAACATTCATCACCCATGCTTCACACCTATATAAGAGCGTTGGTAAAACTATACTCTCATACATTCCCCGCTTTGCCTCCAAGGACAAAGTTCTTTGTCTCCACAGACTCCTAAGTGCACCACTCACCCTTTTCCCCTCATCAGTTCTATGATTCACCTCATCTTTCATAGACCCATCCGCTGACACGTCCACTCCCAAATATCTGAATACATTCAACTCCTCCATACCCTCTCCCTCCAATCTGATATCCAATCTTTCATCACCTAATCTTTTTATTATCCTCATAACCTTACTCTTTCCTGTATTCACTTTTAATTTTCTTCTTTTGCATTCCCTACCTAATTCATCCAATAATCTCTGCAACTTCTCTTCAGAATCTCCAAAGAGCACAGTGTCATCAGCAAAGAGCAACTGTGACAACTCCCACTTTATGTGTGATTCTTTATCTTTTAACTCCACGCCTCTTGCCAAGACCCTCGCATTTACTTCTCTTACAACCCCATCTATAAATATATTAAACAACCACGGTGACATCACACATCCTTGTCTAAGGCCTACTTTTACTGGGAAATAATTTCCCTCTTTCCTACATACTCTAACTTGAGCCTCACTATCCTCGTAAAAACACTTCACTGCTTTCAGTACCCTACCTCCTACACCATACACCTGCAACATCTGCCACATTGGCCCCCTATCCACCCTGTCATACGCCTTTTCCAAATCCATAAATGCCACTAAGACCTCTTTAGCCTTATCTAAATACTGTTCACTTCTGTGTTTCACTGTAAACACCTGGTCCACACACACCCCCTACCTTTCCTAAAGCCTCCTTGTTCATCTGCTATCCTATTCTCCGTCTCACTCTTAATTCTTTCAATAATAACTCTACCATACACTTTACCAGGTACACTCAACAAACTTATCCCCCTATAATTTTTGCACTCTCTTTTGCCCCCTTTGCCTTTATACAAAGGAACTATGCATGCTCTCTGCCAATCCCTAGGTACCTTACCCTCTTCCATACATTTATAAAATAATTGCACCAACCACTCCAAAACTATATCCCCACCAGCTTTTAACATTTCTATCTTTATCCCATCAATCCCGGCTGCCTTACCCCCTTTCATTTTACCTACTGCCTCACGAACTTCCCCCACACTCACAACTGGCTCTTCCTCACTCCTACAAGATGTTATTCCTCCTTGCCCTATTCACGAGATCACAGCTTCCCTATCTTCATCAACATTTAACAATTCCTCAAAATATTCCCTCCATCTTCCCAATACCTCTAACTCTCCATTTAATAACTCTCCTCTCCTATTTTTAACTGACAAATTCATTTGTTCTCTAGGCTTCCTTAACTTGTTAATCTCACTCCAAAACTTTTTCTTATTTTCAACAAAATTTGTTGATAACATCTCACCCACTCTCTCATTTGCTCTCTTTTTACATTGCTTCACCACTCTCTTAACCTCTCTCTTTTTCTCCATATACTCTTCCCTCCTTGCATCACTTCTACTTTGTAAAAACTTCTCATTTGCTAACTTTTTCTCCCTTACATCATCATTCCACCAATCACTCCTCTTCCCTCCCGCACCCACCTTCCTGTAACCACAAACTTCTGCTGAACACTCCAACACTACATTTTTAAACCTACCCCATACCTCTTCGACCCCATTGCCTATGCTCTCATTAGCCCATCTATCCTCCAATAGCTATTTATATCTTACCCTAACTGCCTCCTCTTTTAGTTTATAAACCTTCACCTCTCTCTTCCCTGATGCTTCTATTCTCCTTGTATCCCATCTACCTTTTACTCTCAGTGTAGCTACAACTAAAAAGTGATCTGATATATCTGTGGCCCCTCTATAAACATGTACATCCTGAAGTCTACTCTACAGTCTTTTATCTACCAATACATAATCCAACAAACTACTGTCATTTCGCCCTACATCATATCATGTATACTTATTTATCCTCTTTTTCCTAAAATATGTATTACCTATAACTAAACCCCTTTCTATACAAAGTTCAATCAAAGGGCTCCCATTATCATTTACACCTGGCACCCCAAACTTACCTACCACACCCTCTCTAAAAGTTTCTCCTACTTTAGCATTCAGGTCCCCTACCACAATTACTCTCTCACTTGGTTCAAAGGCTCCTATACATTCACTTAACATCTCCCAAAATCTCTCTCTCTGCGCTACATTCCTCTCTTCTCCAGGTGCAAACACGCTTATTATGACCCACTTTTCGCATCCAACCTTTACTTTAATCCACATAATTCTTGAATTTACACATTCATATTCTCTTTTCTCCTTCCATAACTGATCCTTCAACATTACTGCTACCCCTTCCTTTGCTCTAACTCTCTCAGATTCTCCAGATTTAATCCCATTTATTTCCCCACACCGAAACTCCCCTACCCCCTTCAGCTTTGTTTCGCTTAGGGCCAGGACATCCAACTTCTTTCCATTCATAACATCAGCAATCATCTGTTGCTTGTCATCCGCACTACATCCACGCACATTCAAGCTTCCCAGTTTTATAAAGTTTTTCTTCTTCTCTTTTTTAGTAAATGTCTACAGGAGAAGGGGTTACTAGCCCATTGCTCCCGGCATTTTAGTCGCCTCATACGACACGCATGGCTTACGGAGGAAAGATTCTTTTCCACTTCCCCATGGACAATAGAATAAATAAAGAAGAACATGAGCTATTTAGAAAAAGGAGAAAAACCTAGATGTATGTGTATATATATATATATATATATGCATGTGCGAGTCTGTGAAGTGTGACCAAAGTGTAAGCAGGAGTAGCAAGATATCCCTGTTATCTAGCGTGTTTATGAGACAGAAAAAGACACCATCAATATATAACCCGCCGGGCAAATGCCAACAACAGGACTCCCGACACCTCAAAAATCAGAGCCCAAATTAGCAAAAAAATAGAAGAGGGTAATACTATTGGAGCTTTGAGACTTATAACCAGTGAGGATACCATCGCTCCCAAGGACGTCAGCACGGCGCAAGCTCTGAAGGACAAACATCCACCCAGGGCTCCCAGTACCAACATTGACCTCCCTGACATTGCAGCAGGCGAAGAACATCTAACCTTACAGGATGCTGATGTGTATAAAGCTGCTATGTCATTTCCACAGGGTTCAGCAGGAGGTTTCACCGGTTTAAGGCCTCAACACTTAAAACAAATACTCAATCCAGCACTTGGTGAGGTTTCAGAGAGGCTGCTGTCTGAACTCACCAAATTTTCCAACCTGTGCCTGGCTGGCGGTGTCCCAGAGGCCATCAGACCCTTTTTCTTTGGTGCCTCATTGTGTGCCCTCCGGAAAAAGGATGGCGGAATCAGGCCCATTGCAGTGGGTAACACCCTTCGGCGCCTAGTCGCTAAGGCTGCAGTAAGAAGGGTGAGTCAAGAGGCTGCTGCAATGCTGAAACCAACTCAGCTCGGTTTCGGCATTCAACAGGGCTGTGAAGCAGCTGCCCACGCAGCACGAGTATATATCAAAAACATGTCCTATGAAAAAGCCTTGGTCAAATTGGACTTTGCCAATGCTTTCAACTCAGGAAGAAATCCAAATATTCTTCCTTGAAGCCTTTTTATCCACTTCTCCGAGGCTATGGGTCCCACAATTTACACCAGAGGTGGACCCCATCCTATATATATATATATATATATATATATATATATATATATATATATATATATATATATATATATATATATATATATATACATATATATAAATATATATACATATATACAAACCTCTACATCGGACCATTGCTTCTGTATCAGTGAAAATGCAGTGTGCATGTTGGGATTTGGGAAGTAGCGGTGGTGAGGGGATCCTGGCAGGGGAGGTGTGGAGGAGGTTTTGTTTACATCTGTGATCGGCCGGGGTCGTGGGTTGGGGAAGTAAGTGGCCGCCCACGACACGGTCATTGGATGGTTAACAGAACACCTCGGTTAATAGTGTGAGCATGGTGATTAGTGTGCCAAATGGCGAGGGGTTTTTTCTAAATGGAATAATAAGTGTATAACAATTAGCAAAAGTTAGTCAGTGATGTGCGTCTTGAGCGAACACACAGGGCCACTCCCTCCCCCCTCCCCCATCCCAGATCCCCTCCCCTCATCCCAGCCTAGGCCCACTGACTTCCTGACCAAGGGTGTTGCCGTTTAGTGCCCCACCAATTACAAGTTCCGCCGCTCGCTACTCCCCCACCCTCATCCCCCAAGCATCCATGCTGCCCTTCACCCGTCACCCCACAGCTGGCGCCCTCCCACCCCCACGATATCAGCAATGTCACAAGTAGTCGTGGGTTCCCAGGAATCTTCACGACAGAGCCAAAGCTGTCGTTCACGAGGCATCTGCCGGGTGTGCCACAGGGAATGTGCACTCAATCCCACATCTGGCAACATCCGTGCACACAATAGATGTCTAGGCTCCAGGAGAGCTCCAAATGAGAACAACCAACAGCCTCCCCCAGCAGACAGGGCTGACAGCTACCGTGACTTCAGCTCTACAGAGGACCTCAAATCTGCAATCAAATTAACATCCACCAGGACTCTGACACACATCCCCAAAGCAGCTCGCCCTCAAGCTGCTAGCAAATTCACTGACCTTCTGAAGAAAGTCAACGATGCTCCTTCAAACAACAGATCCTGGCACAACTTGCTTCTTTTTGGCAATGCATGTTTGGCTGTCCCACCAAGGAGGGACAAGTCACTAGCAACACATGTTATTAGGGCAATAAATGCATTCCCAAGGGATGACAACCTCGTCCGTCTCCCCCCTAGGGCGACAAACCCGCCGGGCAAATGCCAACAACAGGACTCCCGACACCTCAAAAATCAGAGCCCAAATTAGCAAAAAAATAGAAGAGGGTAATACTATTGGAGCTTTGAGACTTATAACCAGTGAGGATACCATCGCTCCCAAGGACGTCAGCACGGCGCAAGCTCTGAAGGACAAACATCCACCCAGGGCTCCCAGTACCAACATTGACCTCCCTGACATTGCAGCAGGCGAAGAACATCTAACCTTACAGGATGCTGATGTGTATAAAGCTGCTATGTCATTTCCACAGGGTTCAGCAGGAGGTTTCACCGGTTTAAGGCCTCAACACTTAAAACAAATACTCAATCCAGCACTTGGTGAGGTTTCAGAGAGGCTGCTGTCTGAACTCACCAAATTTTCCAACCTGTGCCTGGCTGGCGGTGTCCCAGAGGCCATCAGACCCTTTTTCTTTGGTGCCTCATTGTGTGCCCTCCGGAAAAAGGATGGCGGAATCAGGCCCATTGCAGTGGGTAACACCCTTCGGCGCCTAGTCGCCAAGGCTGCAGTAAGAAGGGTGAGTCAAGAGGCTGCTGCAATGCTGAAACCAACTCAGCTCGGTTTCGGCATTCAACAGGGCTGTGAAGCAGCTGCCCACGCAGCACGAGTATATATCAAAAACATGTCCTATGAAAAAGCCTTGGTCAAATTGGACTTTGCCAATGCTTTCAACTCAGTCAGAAGGGATGCTGCTCTCCAAGCAGTTTATAGAAACTTCCCTTCCCTTTATCCCTTCATAGAATCGTGTTATAGTGTGACTTCCAAACTATTGTTTGGGGACCATGAAATCGACTCGTGTGAGGGCGTGCAACAGGGGGACCCTCTCGCCCCCTTTCTATTTTGTTTGGTCATCAAGGAAGTCACGGAGGCACTCTCCAGCGAGCTCAATATCTGGTTCCTGGACGACAGTACCCTAGCTGGCACAACAGAATCTCTCCTGGAGGACATCAGTAAAATTAAAGACATGGGAGAAAGCCTGGGCCTTTCTTTAAACCCCACCAAATGTGAAATAGTTTCTACCAATCAACAGTTGATCCAGAATATTAGTACCGTTTTACCAGGAGCACGAGCCATTGATCCAGCCAATAGCACTCTCCTCGGTGCTCCTCTTGGGTCCAATGCCATCGATCTGATCCTAGGAAGAAAAGTCTCAGACCTCTGGACGATGGAAAGCAGGATGAAAGACATTGACACACACGATGCCTTCTACCTACTCACCAGGTGCCTGTCAACCCCAAAACTTACCTATTTTCTGAGATGCTCCCCAGCCTTCAGCAGTCCAAAACTCAAGGAATATGACTCTCTCCTGAAGGCCATGCTAGAGAGTGTATTGAATCTTTCCCTTGACGATGGACAGTGGTTGCAAGCCTCACTTCCGGTCAGGCTTGGAGGGCTAGGAGTACGCAGATCCTCCCAGATTGCTCTACCAGCTTTCCTATCCTCTTCCATTGCATCAAACGAGTTGATAAGACAAATTCTTCCTGACACCCTCAGTGACTCAGCAGGAACAGAAGACCCTAGCTATGTCAGTGCCATCACCGAATGGGAGACTCTTGCTGCTCCAGCACCAAACCCTAGTGCAGCACTGGCTCACAAACAGTCAAGCTGGGACAGCCCAATTGCTGAAAAGGTGCTTGCCAACATGCTCAGGGCTGCAACATCAGATAGGGAGATTGCCCGTCTCCAGGCTGTGAGTGCACCTCACTCCGGGGACTTCCTCCAAACAGTTCCCATATCGGCAATGGGAACGCGACTCGACCCTAAGACCCTCCATACTGCAGTGGCTCTGCGCCTTGCTGCCCCAATTCACACAGAATATATGTGTATTTGCAGCAAAGTGCAAGCAGACCAATATGGTCTACATGGTCTTAACTGTTCCAAAACCAAGGGCTGGCATGCAAGACACAATGAGGTCAACGACATCATTAAGAGAACCCTTGCTACAGCTGGATGCCCTGCCGAGAGGGAGCCACGATCACTTGCAGCAAACAATACCCACAACCCAGCAAACCGCCCCGACGGGATCACCATCTATCCTTGGAAGAATGGCAAGCTCTTAGCATGGGACTATACCTGTGTGTCCACACTGGCTGACACCTATATCCATCACAGTGTGGGGCGACAGGGAGGAGCTGCTGACCACAGGGAGGAGTACAAGATCAGCAAGTACAGGGACATTAGCCAACAGTATCAATTTGTCCCAGTGGGATCAGAGACCTTGGGATCATGGGGAAAAAATGCCACACGTTTCCTTAAAGAATTGGGTTCCAGACTCATCGACACCACCAGGGACCCAGGGGCAGCCACTTTCATGTTCCAGCGCCTCAGCGTCGCCATCCAGAGGGGAAATGCTTGCTGCGTACTTGGCTCACGTCCAGCCTCGGAGGAGCTGGAGGAAATTCATAATCTTTGATACATTGTGCCATTGTATTCATGTTTATGTTTTTTTCTGTAAATGTATTTTGTTTATTAATAAATGTTCACATAGAATAAAAAATATATAGGGGGTGGTAGGAGAAGAAAATATTCAAACAGCTCCGGGGAGAACCTTGAGTTTTCTCTGAGGTACGTTTATTGTCTTCTCTGAGGATGAGGGTCCCCATTCCAGCTATAGAGGTGGTACTTCCCTATGTATAATTAAAAAAAAAAAAAAAAAAAAAAATATATACATAATATATATATATATATATATATATATAATATATATATATATATATATATATATATATATATATATATATTTATATATATATATATATATATATATATATATATATATATATATATATATATATATATATATATATATATATATATATATATCTGTCTTTGTCTCTCTCTCTCAGATTTATTATTTTCAATGTAAAGGATCGAAATAGATACATATTGTCTCAATATGAATATATGTGGAAGATGGGTATTAATAAAGGGGATATAAATAAGGTATTTGAGGATATCTCTCCAAGAGAGAACCCGCAGTAATGGATTCAAATTAGACAAGTTTAGATTTAGAAAGGACATCGGGAAGTTTTGGTTAGGATATAGGGTAGTTGATGAGTGGAACAGTCTGCCTAGTAGGGTTATTAAGACCAAAACCCTGGGTAATTTTAAATTCAGGTTGGATAAATACATGAGTGAGAGGGGTTGGATTTGAGTGCGACTTGCACATGAGTTAACAGAATTATCGAAGCTTATTGCTTGGGTAGAACTGAAAATTGGGTTAAGCAAATATTCTCTTAGTGGGATGGATTGTGAAGGACTTGTCTAGAATGGGCCAACAGGCCTGCTGCAGTGTTCCTCCTTTTTTATGTTCTTATAAAAGTAAATTATATGATTTGTTTTGTGCACCAAATATACGACATTCCAAAGTAATGCTTAAATTTAGTAGTAAAGATTTTAATTAGATCTGATCCATGAAAGGTCTCGGAAGCTGTAATTATTTGGACCAAGAAACCATAACTAATTTCAAGTTAATTTAACTGACGGGTTTGTATCTTCAATGACAGTGATTTTTGTCATTATTTGTTAGCTTGTTACTTCTCTCAGTTTTACCTAATTTTCTTTGTTTTTTTCCTTGCCAGGATTCATTTAAAATTCAGTATTCTGAACATTATGTTTAGGCATAATGTGTTCAGAAAATTGTAAATCATGAGCTGAACATTATATATTGTGTGTTGCAGGTGAGTAATTTTCTAATGATCATTGCATACGCTGATGAACATTGTCTACACCTGTGATGAAAATAACATACTTTCGTGTTGAACACTGAACACTTTTATGATGTATCTTGCACACGTCTATGTTCAACAATGTAAACTTTTTATTCATATAAAAATCTTGGACATTTTCTAAACTTTTTTTTTTGTCTGTATTGTGTACCTGAGATTAACAGAAGTTGAATCACGTTTAAAGTTGTACATATTATCCTTCTATGGTGACGTGTACTTAGTGATGACGTGTACTTAGCTTTGTGAAGACCTGTTTTCGCGCTCTCCACGAATTGAAGCAAGATGTCCTCCATCGAGCAACTTTACCAACAGCTTAAGGAAGAATTGAGGATGGCGAAGATGAAGATTCGGCGACTGACCGAGGAAAACAAGAAGATTCGTAGTAGTCCTCCTGTTTTGAGTCCTCAGGTCAAGAAGGGAAACTGGTCAGTGGCTGGACAGCAGGGAACGAAGTTGACGATCAAGAAGACGAATGGAAAGGTAGAAACGATGAAGAAGAAAGAGACTGCCGTGGAAACTGTTGTGGAAACAACTAATACATTCTCAGTGCTACCCGACGAATGTGAGTCGACTACTGGGAACGTCACGACGAACGACATCAAGGAAGGTAAGAATATTGTTGTCGTTGGGGATAGCCAAGTTAGGTATATGGATAGGGCGTTCTGCTTGAAGGACAGGAGTAGGAGACAGAGGGTTTGCTTTCCTGGGGCTGGGATGGAGGATATTGTTAGCCGTCTGGATGACATCATGAGAGGTAATGGGAGCAATCCTATTATCTGTCTCAGTGCTGGAGGCAACGATGTTGGCAGACGTAGGAGTGAAGACCTGATTAGCAGTTATAGGTCAGTAATAGAAATAATTAGGAGGAAGGGTGGGAACCCTGTCATATGTGGTATTTTGCCAAGGAGAGGAGTTGGAAATGAATGGTTGTCCAGAGCAATTGGTGTCAATTGCTGGCTGGACAAATACTGTAAGGAAAATGCGGTAACATTCATTGACAACTGGGACCTCTTCTATGGCATAAATGACATGTATGCCAGGGATGGGGTTCACTTATCTAGGTCTGGGGTGGGAGCACTGGCAACTGCAGTGGAGGGAGCTGTTAGGACTTTAAACTAGGAATAGTTAGTGGTATGGATTTTGGCAGGAAAACAGTGAAGTCCCAGTGTAGTAATATTATGAGTTTTAGGGGAACTAGTAATAAGCAGAACGAGGTAGATATTGAAAAGCCAGTGACACTGGGTGATAAGGACAGTAATAGGTTTAGTAGAAAAACAGAAATGAGCAGGAAGGGTAAAGAGAAAGGAGAGTCTTTCAATGTTTATTATGCTAATAGCCGTAGTGCTAGGAATAAGATGGACGAGTTGAGATTAGTTGCTAGTGCAGGTAACATTGATGTATTTGCCTTAACTGAGACGTGGTTTAATTAAAAAAGTCGGGACATGCCTGCGGAATGTCACATTCAGGGTTTTAAATTGTTCCAAGAAGATAGAAGTATCGGGAAGGGGGGTGGGGTGGCATTGTATGTCCGAGATCGCTTGAACTGTTGCATAAAAACGGGTATTAAGTCTGAAGTAACACATACAAAGTCTGTTTGGATAGAATTTTCAGAGGGGCATGAAAAACTGATTTTAGGAGTGATATAACGTTCCCCAAACTTAAATAGGGACCAAGGGAAACTACTATGGGAGGAAATTCTTAAGGCCACTAGGCACGATAAAGTAGTAATTCTAGGAGACTTTAACTTTAGTCATGTAAAGTAAAAGGACACAAGTGCAACTAATGTGACATTTTATTGTGGCAACGTTTCGCTCTCCAGGAGCTTTATCAAGCCATTACAAACAATACATGGACACAGAGGGTATATAAAGGCTCTGAGTGAGGTGCAATACTAGTGAGGTACCATTTCGACGTTCACTAGTGGTAGTAGTAGTAGTAGTAGTAGTAGTAGTAGTAGTAGTAGTAGTAACAAAAATAATACAATATGGTAGAGCAATTAATTCGTACATGAGTAAAAGGATATAAAAGCTATTACTTGGGTAACTCATGTACGAATCAATTGCTCTACCATATTGTATTGTTTTTGTTACTACTAATACTACTACTACTACTACCACTAGTGAACATCGAAATCGTACCTCACTAGTATTGCACCTCACTCAGAGCCTTTATATACCCTCTGTGTCCATGTATTGTTTGTAATGGCTTGATAAAGCTCCTGGAGAGCGAAACGTTGCCACAATAAAATGTCACATTAGTTACACTTGTGTCCTTTTACTTACATATTGTCGGTAATTCTACCAACTTTATTACAACTTTAGTCACATTGATTGTTATTTCTTGAATGTGAATTTAGAATCATACGACTTCTTAGAAGTAGTTCAGGATTGTTCTTTGAAGCAGTTTGTGACAGAACCTACAAGGGGAAATAACCTGCTTGACTTAGTTCTGGCAAACAATGAATCCCTTGTTAATAATTTAGAAATTTCAGAGGAATTGGGTGCTAGCGACCACAAATCAATTACATTTAGCATTGAATGGAAGTACGATAGCAGCGATAACTCAGTAACAGTCCCAGATTTTCGCTTAGCAGATTACGATGGGCTTAGAGAACACTTATCATCTGTTGACCGGGGTAACGAAGAGGGCTATCAATATGACAGTTTTCTGAACACAATACATGCTACTCAAAGAACGTTTATCCCGTATAAAGAAATTAGATCAAATAGAAATGACCTAAAATGGATGAATAATAGGCTGAAATATCTACTAGGGCATAAGAAAGGAATTTATAGGCGTATCAAAAGAGGTGAGGGTCACCTTGTGAATCAGTATATTGACATTAAGAGGGACATTAAAAAGGGGATAAGAAAAGCTAAAAGGGACTATGAAATTAAAGTTGCTAGGGATTCTAAAACTGGTTTAGAAAGACACGTAAGCAAACATTATAACATATTTATTAGAAAACGTTTCGGTCCTGGGACCCTGATCACTTCTAACATATAGAGGCAGAAAGACATTATATATATAGGCGGAGAGTGAGATGTGACGCACGTGACCTGAGGAATGTCATAAGAACATAAGAATGGAGGAACACTGCAGAAGGCCCACCGGCCCACGCGAGGCAGGTCCTTATCAAAACAACCTCCACCTATGATGAGGACGGGTAGACGATGAAATCATGTGACTCCTGTGTTGTTGGGTTGGTGCTGCTTAAGTATCATGCATGCCAATGTTTTTGAAATTTTGTAGTTTCCAGTGTTGCGTTCTATAGTGTCGGTGACGGCGATTAGTGAGGCTTCTAGGCACCGTCAGCGTCTGAGGTCTGGTTCGGTGAGAACGAGTTGTGCCTCGTTCCAGTTCATCAAATGCCCCGTGGAGTCTCTGTGGAGGACACAGGCGTACCTTACATCCACGGGGCATTTGATGAACTGGCATCTTGGCACAGAAAACACCTTGGACAAGCTTTTCAAGTGAGAAGTGTTGGATCTGAGAAGGACATGACCTCTCAGTGGCTACATGCTCACTACTACTACTACTACTCTGCACCTCTCCTTCGGACAGTATTTAAGTCTCCGCACTGTCGCTTGATCTTCAGATAGTTCCTGACTATGGAACTGGACTTCTCCAGGCTGAGGGACTGACAACCTCAAATTCTACGACTTCAAGGGTGATGGACTGATTACATCGTCTTCACATCTCTACTGTTCCTGCCTACTTTCTGTATTCGACTGAAGAAGCCTACTGTGTAGGCGAAACGTTTCGGAATAAAGTTGTCTAACTGTTGCATATGTGTCTTACCTAACAACCTGTCGGTATTGTATACCATTTTGAAGTTCATCTTGTCAGACACTGCAACACGTGGCATCTTGGTACAGAAAACACCTTGGACAAGCTTTTCAAGTGAGAAGTGTTGGATCTGAGGACATGACCTCTCAGTGGCTACATTCTCACTACTACTACTACTACTCTGCACCTCTCCTTCCGACAGTATTTAAGTCTCCGCACTGTCGTTTGATCTTCAGATAGTTCCTGACTATGGAACTGGACTTCTCCAGGCTGAGGGACTGACAACCTCAAATTCTACGACTTCAAGGGTGATGGACTGATTACATCGTCTTCACATCTCTACTGTTCCTGCCTACTTTCTGTATTCGACTGAAGAAGCCTACTGTGTAGGCGAAACGTTTCGGAATAAAGTTGTCTAACTGTTGCATATGTGTCTTACCTAACAACCTGTCGGTATTGTATACCATTTTGATGTTCATCTTGTCAGACACTGCAACACATGGCATCTTGGTACAGAAAACACCTTGGACAAGCTTTTCAAGTGAGAAGTGTTGGATCTGAGAAGGACATGACCTCTCAGTGGCTACATTCTCACTACTACTACTACTACTACTCTGCACCTCTCCTTCGGACAGTATTTAAGTCTCCGCACTGTCGCTTGATCTTCAGATAGTTCCTGACTATGGAACTGGACTTCTCCAGGCTGAGGGACTGACAACCTCAAATTCTACGACTACAAGGGTGATGGACTGATTACATCGTCTTCACATCTCTACTGTTCCTGCCTACTTTCTGTATTCGACTGAAGAAGCCTACTGTGAAGGCGAAACGTTTCGGAATAAAGTTGTCTAACTGTTGCATATGTGTCTTACCTAACAACTAGGTAGACTGTTCCACTCATCAACTACCCTATTTCCAAACCAATGCTTTCTTATGTCCTTTCTAAATTTAAACTTATCTAATTTAAATCCATTACTGCAGGTTCTCTCTTGGAGAGATATCCTCAAGACCTTGTTAATATCCCCTTTATTAATACCTGTCTTCCACTTATACACTTCGATCAGGTCTCCCCTCATTCCTCGTCTAACAAGTGAATGTAACTTAAGAGTCTTCAATCTTTCTTCATAAGGAAGATTTCTAATGCTATATATTAATTTAGTCATCCTACGCTGAATGTTTTCTAACGAATTTATGTCCATTCTGTAATATGGAGACCAGAATTGAACTGCATAATCTAGGTGAGGCCTTACTAATGATGTGTAAAGCTGCAGTATGACCTCTGGACTTCTGTTGCTTAAACTTCTTGATATTGAAAGACACGTAAGCAAACACTATAACATATTTATTAGAAAACGTTTCGGTCCTGGGACCTTGATCACTTCTAACATACAGAGGTAGAAAGACATTATATATATAGCCGGAGAGTGAGATGTGACGCATACATGATACTTAAGCAGCACCAACCCAACAACACAGGAGTCACGTGATTTCATCGTCTACCCGTCCTCATCATAGGTAGAGGTTGTTTTGATAACTGACTCAAGAAATCGTAATGACACGATTGCAAACAAACCATACCCCTGGCCGGGATTGAACCCGCGGTCATAGAGTCTGAAAACTCCAGCCCGTCGCGTTAGCCACTAGACCAGCTAGCCACAATAAGATTCATCCAACTAGGTATATTTCTACACCATAGGAAAGTTAGCACAGGCACCTCTGTGACCACAAATGCAAGTTTTTACAGACGAATCTCCAGCTAGCGTGGCCGTGACGAACTCTAGCTCAGGTCCCTTCACTGTGGCTAGCTGGTCTAGTGGCTAACGCGACGGGCTGGAGTTTTGAGAGTCTATGACCGCGGGTTCAATCCCGGCCGGGGGTATGGTTTGTTTGCAATCGTGTCATTACGATTTCTTGAGTCATGTTGACGGCAGTGAAGGGACTTGAGCTAGAGTTCGTCACGGCCACGCTAGCTGGAGATTCGTCTGTAAAAACTTGCATTTGTGGTCACAGAGGTGCCTGTGCTAACTTTCCTATGGTGTAGAAATATACCTAGTTCGATGAATCTTATTGTGGCTCGCTGGTCTAGTGGCTAACGCGACGGGCTGGAGTTTTCAGACTCTATGACCGCGGGTTCAATCCCGGCAGAGGGTATGGTTTGTTTTGATAAGGACCTGCCTCGCATGGGCCAGTTGGCCTTCTACAGTGTTCCTCCATTCTTATGTTCTTATGACATTCCTCAGGTCACGTGCGTCACATCTCACTCTCCGCCTATATATATAATGTCTTTCTACCTCTGTATGTTAGAAGTGATCAAGGTCCCAGGACCGAAACGTTTTCTAATAAATATGTTATAGTGTTTGCTTACGTGTCTTTCTAAACCAACTTGTCGGTGAACATCAAAATGGTATAAAATACCGACAGGTTGGTAGGTAAGACACAAAGGCAACAGTTAGGCAACTTTATTCCGAAACGTTTCGCCTACACAGTAGGCTTCTTCAGTCGAATACAGAAAGTAGGCAGGAACAGTAGAGATGTGAAGACGATGTAATCAGTCCATCACCCTTGAAGTCGTAGAATTTGAGGTTGTCAGTCCCTCAGCCTGGAGAGTTCAGTTCCATAGTCAGGAACTATCTTCAGATAGTTCCTGACTATGGAACTGAACAGTAGAGATGTGAAGACGATGTAATCAGTCCATCACCCTTGAAGTCGTAGAATTTGAGGTTGTCAGTCCCTGGAGAGTTCAGTTCCATAGTCAGGAACTATCTTCAGATAGTTCCTGACTATGGAACTGAACTCTCCAGGCTGAGGGACTGACAACCTCAAATTCTACGACTTCAAGGGTGATGGACTGATTACATCGTCTTCACATCTCTACTGTTCCTGCCTACTTTCTGTATTCGACTGAAGAAGCCTACTGTGTAGGCGAAACGTTTCGGAATAAAGTTGCCTAACTGTTGCCTTTGTGTCTTACCTACCAACCTGTCGGTATTTTATACCATTTTGATGTTCACCGACAAGTTGGTTTAGAAAGACACGTAAGCAAACACTATAACATATTTATTAGAAAACGTTTCGGTCCTGGGACCTTGATCACTTCTAACATACAGAGGTAGAAAGACATTATATATATAGGCGGAGAGTGAGATGTGACGCACGTGACCTGAGGAATGTCATAAGAACATAAGAATGGAGGAACACTGCAGAAGGCCCACCGGCCCACGCGAGGCAGGTCCTTATCAAAACAACCTCCACCTATGATGAGGACGGGTAGACGATGAAATCATGTGACTCCTGTGTTGTTGGGTTGGTGCTGCTTAAGTATCATGCATGCCAATGTTTTTGAAATTTTGTAGTTTCCAGTGTTGCGTTCTATAGTGTCGGTGACGGCGATTAGTGAGGCTTCTAGGCACCGTCGGCGTCTGAGGTCTGGTTCGGTGAGAACGAGTTGTGCCTCGTTCCAGTTCATCAAATGCCCCGTGGAGTCTCTGTGGAGGACACAGGCGTACCTTACATCCACGGGGCATTTGATGAACTGGCATCTTGGCACAGAAAACACCTTGGACAAGCTTTTCAAGTGAGAAGTGTTGGATCTGAGAAGGACATGACCTCTCAGTGGCTACATTCTCACTACTACTACTACTACTCTGCACCTCTCCTTCCGACAGTATTTAAGTCTCCGCACTGTCGTTTGATCTTCAGATAGTTCCTGACTATGGAACTGGACTTCTCCAGGCTGAGGGACTGACAACCTCAAATTCTACGACTTCAAGGGTGATGGACTGATTACATCGTCTTCACATCTCTACTGTTCCTGCCTACTTTCTGTATTCGACTGAAGAAGCCTACTGTGTAGGCGAAACGTTTCGGAATAAAGTTGTCTAACTGTTGCATATGTGTCTTACCTAACAACCTGTCGGTATTGTATACCATTTTGATGTTCATCTTGTCAGACACTGCAACACATGGCATCTTGGTACAGAAAACACCTTGGACAAGCTTTTCAAGTGAGAAGTGTTGGATCTGAGAAGGACATGACCTCTCAGTGGCTACATTCTCACTACTACTACTACTACTACTCTGCACCTCTCCTTCCGACAGTATTTAAGTCTCCGCACTGTCGCTTGATCTTCAGATAGTTCCTGACTATGGAACTGGACTTCTCCAGGCTGAGGGACTGACAACCTCAAATTCTACGACTTCAAGGGTGATGGACTGATTACATCGTCTTCACATCTCTACTGTTCCTGCCTACTTTCTGTATTCGACTGAAGAAGCCTACTGTGTAGGCGAAACGTTTCGGAATAAAGTTGCCTAACTGTTGCCTTTGTGTCTTACCTACCAACTTGTCGGTATTTATTACCAAGGTTTACACCACTTCTTGATATAAATCCCAGTAATCTATTTGCCTTATTACGTACGCTTAGGCATTGCTGTCTTGGTTTAAGGTTGCTGCTTACCATAACCCCCAAGTCCTTTTCGCAATCTGTATGGCTAAGTTCTACATTATTTAACTTATTAGTGCTAAGGTTATGGACACTCCCGAGCTTCAGAACCTTGCATTTATCTACATTGAACTGCATCTGCCACTTTTCTGACCAAGAGTAGTGTTTGTCTAAATCCTCCTGAAGTTCCCTAACATCTACGTTTGAATCAATTATCCTACCTATCTTCGTGTCATCGGCAAATTTGCTCATATCACTAGTAATTCCTTCATCAAGATCATTGATATATATTATAAACAACAACGGGCCCAAGACTGATCCCTGTGGAACGCCTCTTGTTACTGATCCCCACTCGGATTTAACCCCATTTATGGACACTCTCTGATTCCTGTCTGTGAGCCATGATTCGATCCACGAGAGCACCCTTCCCCCAATGCCATGAGCTGCTACTTTCTTCAATAGTCTTTGGTGCGGAACTCTATCAAAAGCCTTACTAAAATCTAAGTAAATAATATCAAATTCTTTATCGTGGTCAACAGCCTCAAAAGCTTTACTGAAGAAAGTTAATAAATTAGTTAGACAAGACCGGCCTCTTGTGAATCCATGCTGAGTATCATTAATCAAGCTATGCTTATCGAGATGGCTTCTTATAATCTCAGCTATAATTGACTCTAGTAATTTGCCTACAATTGAGGTCAGGCTTATTGGGCGGTAATTTGACGGTAACGACTTGTCCCCTGTTTTAAAAATAGAAATTACATTAGCCATCTTCCACATGTCAGACACTACACCTGTTTGAAGAGATAAATTAAAAATATTAGTTAATGGTTCACAGACTTCCATTTTGCATTCCTTAAGAACACTTGAAAAAACCTCATCAGGACCCTGTGACTTATTTTGCTTCAGTCTGTCTATCTGCTTCACAACAATTTCGCTAGTGACTGTGATGTTACATAATTTATCTTCTACTGGCCCACTATAAAAATTAATTACTGGAATATTATTAGTGTCTTCCTGTGTAAAAACCGAGAGAAAATAATTATTTAAAATCGAGCACATTTCATTCTCTTTGTCAGTAAGATGCCCATAGTTATTTTTAAGGGGACCTATCTTATCTCTGACTTTTGTTCTATATACCTGGAAAAAAACTTTTTGGGTTAGTTTTAGAATCCCTAGCAACTTTAATTTCATAGTCCCTTTTAGCTTTTCTAATCCCCTTTTTAATGTCCCTCTTAATGTCAATATACTGATTCATAAGATGACCCTCGCCTCTTTTGATACACCTATAAATTCCTTTCTTATGCCCTAGTAGATATTTCAGCCTATTATTCATCCATTTTGGGTCATTTCTATATGATCTAATTTCTTTATTAGGGATAAACGTTCTTTGAGCAGCTTGTATAGTGTTCAGAAAACTGTCATATTGATAGCTCTCTTCGTTACCCCAGTGAACAGATGATAAGTGTTCTCTAAGGCCATCGTAATCTGCTAAGCGAAAATCTGGGACTGTTACTGAGTTATCCCTACTATCATACTTCCATTCAATGCTAAATGTAATTGATTTGTGGTCGCTAGCACCCAGTTCCTCTGAAACTTCTAAATTATAAACAAGAGATTCATTGTTTGTCAGAACTAAGTCAAGCAGGTTATTACCCCTTTTAGGCTCTGTCACAAACTGCTTCAAAAAACAATCCTGAACTACTTCTAAGAAGTCGTATGATTCTAAATTCCCAGTCAAGAAATTCCAATCAACATGACTAAAGTTAAAGTCTCCTAGAATTACTACATTATCGTGCTCTGTGACCCTAACAATTTCCTCCCATAGTGGTCTCCCCTGGTCCCTATCTAAATTTGGGGGACGGTATATCACACCTAAAATTAATTTTTCGTGCTCCTCTGAAAATTCTATCCAAACAGACTCTGTATGTGCTACTTCAGACTTAATACCCGTTTTTATGCAACAGTTCATGCGATCTCGGACATACAATGCCACCCCACCCCCCTTCCCGACACTTCTATCTACTTCGAACAATTTAAAACCCTGAATGTGACATTCTGCAGGCATGTCCCGACTTTATGAATTAAACTACGTCTCAGTAATGGCAAATACATCAATGTTACCTGCACTAGCAACTAGTCTCAACTCGTCCATCTTATTCCTAGCACTGCGACTATTTGTGTAATAAATATTTAAAGACCCTCCTCTCTCTTTACCCTTCCTGCTCCTTTCTATTATTCCACTAAACCTATTACTGTCCTTGTCAATTAGTGCCACTGGCTTTCCAATATCCACCTCATTTTGCCTATTACTAGTTCTCCTAGTACTCATATTACTACCCTGCGACTTCACAGTTTTCCCGCCAAAACCCATACCACTAACTATTCCTAGTTTAAAGACCTAACAGATCCCTCCACTGCGTTGGCCAGTGCTCCCACCCCACACCTAGATAAGTGAACCCCATCCCTGGCATACATGTCATTTCTGTCATTTCTTAATTGTAAAGGACCTGCCTAGTATGGGTCAACAGGCCTGCTGCAGTGTTCCTCCTTTCTTATGTTCTTATGTTCTTATGAAATATAAGCGAGACAATAAATACATATTTTAATCATATTAACATATACATAAGGCTTTCTTAACTTTTAAACTACAAGTATGTAATACACTAGACATGCTTATTACTTAGCAATAATTCAGTGGTGCTAATAATTTCTCGATAGTTTAGTGGTGCTAATAACTTCTCGATAGTTTAGTGGTGCTAATAACTTCCAGATAGTTTAGTGGTGCTAATAACTTCCAGATAGTTTAGTGGTGCTAATAACTTCTTGATAGTATAGTGGTGCTTATAATTTCTTGATAGGTCAGTGTTGCTAATAACTTCTTGATAAGTCAGTGGTGCTAATAACTTCTTAATAGTTTAGTGCTAATAACTTCTTGATAGTTTAGTGATGTTAATAACTTCTTGGTAGTTCGATGGTGCTAATAACTTCTTGACAGTTTAGTGGTACCAGTAACTTCTTGACAGTATACTGGTGCTAATAACTTCTTTGTAGTTTAATGGTGCTAATAACTTCTTTGTAGTTTAATGGTGCTAATAACTTCTTTGTAGTTTAATGGTGCTAATAACTTCTTTGTAGTTTAATGGTGCTAATAACTTCTTGATTGTCTAGTGGTGCTAATAACTTCTTGATAGTTCAGTGCTGATAATAACTTCTTTATAGTTCAGCGTTGAAAATAGCTTCTTGATAGTTCAGTGGTGCTAATAACTTCTTGATAATTCAGTGGAGATAATTACTTCTTGATATTTCGGTGATGCTAATAACTTCTTGATAGTTTAGTGGTGCTAATAACTTCTTGATAGTTTAGTGATTCTAATAGCTTCTCAATAGTTCAATGGTGCTAATAACTTTTTTGCAGTTTAGTGGAGCTAATAACTTCTTGATAGTTTAGTGGAGCTATTAACTTCTTGATAGTTCGATGGTGCTAATAACTTCTTGATAGTTTAGTGGTGCTAATAACTTCTTGATATTTCGGTGGTGCTAATAACTTCTTGATAGTTTAGTGGAGCTAATAACTTCTTGATATTTCGGTGGTGCTAATAACTTCTTGATAGTTTAGTGGTGCTAATAACTTCTTGATAGTTCGATGGTACTAATAACTGCTTGATAGTATAATGATGCTAATAACTTCTTGATAGTTTAGTGGTACCAATTGCGTGATATTTCAGTGATGCTAATAACTATGTTGCTGTAGCAATATAAAGAAAAAGAAAGAAGAGAATTAAATAACACTATTACATAAAAACAAAATTCACAGAATACATGCCATGTAAAATAAAAAATCATCAGATACATATAAAACATCCATTATACATTTAGTTTATATTTTTCTAGAAGACGATGCATTTAATAGGTACATTTGTCACCCATCTCCGAGTCAAATGTTGTGCCATCCATCACATTGTTACGCCTCTGTGTCAAGTGGTGTAGCATCGATCATATTGTTCCTATTTTGTGTTAAATGTTGTGCCATCCATCACATTGTTACGCCTCTGTGTCAAGTAGTGTAGCATCCATCACACTGTTCTTCCTTTATGTCCAGTGATGCATCATGCCTCACAATGTTATGCCTCTGTGTGTTGACTTGTATATCACATTATTCAGCCATTCAGCTCTATTAATTTAATTTATTTCAGTTTGTCATCCATCTTATTGTTGTGCCATCAATCACATTGTTTCATTTCTGTGCCAAATGTATCATGCACCACATTGTTCTGTCTCTGTGTAAACTGTTATTATCAGTCACAGTCTTCGTCCACTGTATCAACTCTTGTAAAAGTTTAGCGCATGCAGTTATATATAATCTGAAGAGCATGTGTTTCTTAAAGTGTGTTCAACACAGCACTGTCTTTAAACTGAGAAAAGTGTGACTGTAGAGAGGCGCACGTATCTCAGAAATTATGTGCTCAGAATTTACTTCGATCACTGTATTGGAAACAATAGTATTCTTGTCTGATGGTGTACGGATTACATGGAGCCTTAGTTAAGGCACGTGTTGAAGGAGTTAAGGCACGAGTTGAGGAAGCAGTTAATTAAGGTACGAGTTGAAGAAGTTCAGGCACGTGTTGAAGGAGTAATAAGTAAGTAAGTAAGTAAGTAAGTTTATTCAGGTATACACAAATACAGTTACATAGAATTATCATACATAGCAGCATATGTGTAGAGAACCTAGGATAACCCCAAAAAGTCAGACAGAGTGACTTATTTCCATTAGGGTCCTTTAAGACACGAGTTAAGACACGAGTTGGGGAAGGAGTTAAGGCGAATGCAGTAAAATGTGATTCTTTACTGACAACATTCAGCCTACACAGTGAGCTTTATCAAGTCACAAACAGATCTACCTGGGTGAATTGTACATGAGTATTTACAGGGTAGAGAGTCAGGCGGAGAATGTTGTGTAAGTTGGATCTGAGACGGGCCTGTAGGGACGGGTGGGTGTGTATATAGCTATGGCGATAAGTTTTGCGTTTCTCTAATTGATTAAATGATTGTTGAAGTTTCGGTGTTGAACGCAGGCGTTCCTTCAATCGTCAGCTCTGCTTGTATACTGGTGTTCTGAAATACGTGTTTGGAGGTCTCTGGATGTTTCGCCCTCGTATAATTGGTTGCAATCATTGTAAAGGATTATGTATACCCCTTCAACGGATTGAACCTTGTCCTGCCTGTTATATTATTGGCGATGTCCTTGACTGTTATGGATGTGGAGGTATACACTTGGAATGAGGTATTGGAAAAGATGTTGGAAATTTGTTTGGCAACAGAGTTGGTGGGGAGGACTATGTATCTCTTCTCGGCAGTATCTTCTCTGGGTATGTTAAAGATGATGTGTGTCCAGTAACCAAAGCCCTCAGCTAAAAACTACAGACACATTGATTTTGATTTCCAAAAAATCTATCTTCAAGGCATCATTTCAGCGGGCATCTCAACTCACAGCTCACCAGTCCTTCCTCGACATTGCATCACTGCTCTTAAAGCTTCAGCAGAAGACATGAACATCACAATCACCCCATTGATAAAGGAGGTGGTGTCGTAATCTTGAACACAGACGATTACGAAAACAAAATGCTCAATCTACTTAATGACCCAGATACCTAAAAACCTCTCACTAGATACCAAGTGGACAACCTTACCCAAACATTCCTTCGCAAGACTCGCCTCATACTGAGATATTCACAACAAGGAAAGAAAATTCTGCCAGAATATACAGCCTGCCAAAAACTCACTAGCCTGGAATTCCACTGAGGCCCATCTCCTCTAGAATAGGCAGAGCTCTCCACTAACTTTAAGGGATTCCCGCTAAACATCTCTAAACTCTAGGGCACAATCAGTCCAGCACATCTTAAACAAACGGGTGATCTCAATCGGATTCGCAACATTAACATCAGGAACAACAAACATTCCTATTCACCGCAGTACCTACTAGACAAGTCATCGACCTCTTGAGCAGAAAAGTTGACGATTCACCTGACCTTCCTATTCCAGCCAGCGATTTTATCGACCTTGTTCAACTGTGTTATGGCTTTACGTGTTTCTCGTCCGAAAGTCACCTCTTTCAGCAGGCTTTGAGACTACCCATGGATACATGTGCAACATCTGGGTATCTTTATTGTAGACGTTTCGCCATCCAGTGGCTTTATCAATACAAATTCCAGGACATAACTTGAAGATAGTAGGACTATATACAGAAGATGAGGTAATCAGTCCCTCAACCTTGGAGTAGGTGCGAAGAGCACGGTAGTCGTGGAGAATCTTCACGACTACGGTGCTTTTCGCTCCTACTCCAAGGTTGAGGGACTGATTACCTCATCTTCTGTATGTAGTCCTGCTGTCTTCAAGTTATGTCCTGGAATTTGTATTGATAAAGCCACTGGATGGCGAAACGTCTCCAATAAAGATACCCAGATGTTGCACATGTGTCTTAATTTCATTTTGTCGGTATTATATACCATTCTTGCACAATTTCACCTGAGTTGAATGGAGATGTTAATGTACAGCAAATGTTTAGTCTTAGATACTCATATTTGAAATACTACTAGTAGTATATATTGGTCGATCTAGGAACACTGCCGGATAATGACCATGGAAAATGAGATAATGATGGGGTTTGCATGACAGGGTAATTGTTTAATATGATTAATCATGGCCCAAGGGGATAGAGAGACTTATTCCTATACATTAATAAGTAGGTACATAAAGTAGAACAAAGGATTCGGGTGTGCAGGTGGCAGATTCCGGGATAATGAGTGTGGAAAAGAATGTGATAATGGGTGGTCTGCATAAGCACAGGTGCTGTCAGGGGGTACAAGTTTAATATGTTTAATCATCCCCCAGGGGATAGAGAGATTTATTTCTGTGTAATTACTAAGTATAGGAAGGTAGGTAATGATCACTTCTGACACCCCAAACTCAATCACTCTGATAGATGGGAGAGGCAGTACAAAAAAGGATTCAGGTGAGCAGGTGGGCAGATTCCCAGGATAATGAGTGTGGAAAAAGAATGTGATAATGGGTTGGTCTTCATAAGCTCAGGTGCTGTCAGGGGTACAAGATTTAATATGTTTAAACATCCCCCAAGGGGATAGAGAGAGAGAGGCTTATTTCTGTGTAATTACTAATTATAAGAAGGTAGGTAATGATCACTTCTGACTCCCCAAACTCAATCACTCTGATAGATGGGAGAGGGCAGTACAAAGGATTCAGGTGACTGGGTACAAGCTTACCATCTCCGAGGGAGTCCCCCCCCCCTTTCCCGGGCCTGCGACTCACTGACGCGACTGTTGCTACTTCACAACAACAACACTGCTGGGTTTAAAGAACGCGGTAATGGATGGGTAGCTGGTCCCCCGAGGGAGTGTTGCTCGCCCGTCCGTACCTCAGCAAAAAAAAAAAAAAGGTTCTTCCGGGTACTACGGTAGTGTTTATTCTTGCCAGCTGCTAGATCTTTCCAGGTGGGGGAGGCTTAAAGCAGTGAGAAAGGCCATCTAGGGAAGACCTTTGTGCTGATAGAGCTCTTATAGGAACTTTGACATATACATTTTCCTCTTACCCACTCTCAGATGGGGAGAGGCTTAAGTGGTGCGATATTGTTTATATATATATATATGTTTAGACTAGAGAAGATAGTAATATATAGTTATATGTAAATAAAAATCAGAGTTTGTCAATATTTTTATTAATTCACATACAAAAGGGCAAAAGCTGTGCAAAGTTTTTTAGCGCGAGCAAAGGGGCGAAACTGTGCGAGTTTTACTGGTTAGACTGAATGACTGCGCTCCTCCTGTTCACTTTCTGTAAGATTGATAACCTCCCGCTCGAAAATGATTTCCTTTTCAGGTACATCATCATCATCTGCCGTCTTTACCCCTTCTGCCGGCTTTACCCCTTCTGCTGGCTTTACTGCGTCTCCAGCATTTACTCTCACGTCGGAGGTTTTCCCTTCCTTCTCCGACTGACCGTCAGGGTGCGCTTCAAGGTCGCCAGTTTGTTCAGCACCTGCTGCGGCAGTGACCTCAACAGAGTCATCAGATTGAGCAGTGAGCGTAGAGAGGTCCACAACGAGGTCATCAGACTGACATGAGGGAAGGCTCTGCGTTTCATCGTTGTCGAGATCTGGTTCTTTCTTCATAGGCTCCTCTATATCAGATGAACTGATCCCATCTTCCACAGGCTGTAAGTCATAAAGAGAACATATTTATCACTTTCAAATAAAGGAGTGGGACTCGTCTCTAATCTACCAAAGGAGGGAACATAGAAAGACATACCCTTTCCTGAGGAAGCCTATGTTTGCGTTTCCTGCTATCATCACAATGACACCGCTTTAGGAGTTTGAAGCCGGTGTGTTCCTTCCCTTCCAATCTACCAGCCGATAAAATCAAAACTTTACAAATTCTGACTGGCCCAGTGAAAACTGTCGAAGAAAAAAAAGGAGACTCAACTTTAAAATTATTATAAGTCTCTTGCGCTCGTTTTGTTTCGTTAATATTCAAAGAGAAGTATCCAATCTACCAGCCGATAAAATCAAAAACTTTACAAATTCTGACTGGTGCTGTGAAAACTGTTGAAAAAAGAGACTCAACTTTAAAAATTATTATAAGTCTCTTGCTCTCGTTTGTTTCGTTAATATTCAAAGAGAAGTTTTTAGCAAAATAAAATGTCTCGCTTACCAGAATCGAGAATGCCTGCTTCCTTCGCCATGATGAGAGTAAAAGGCTATGGAGAGGTCAGCCTCTATCTTTTGCGGGAAGACAGCTTCAGCGGGCTCTTATATACAACTCAGAGAGGGCCTTACCAGCCAGGAGGGGTATTTGGGGGATACTCTCGTCAGAGGTGACCTTCCTCACAGAGGGAAGCACAAAGATAACCTTGTCTACTTAGGCAAAATGTTTTTTCACAAGGAGGTAACATTTTAAAATTCTCTCTAGCATATGCTATCACTAATCTGTCATTGATAAAAAGCGATTTTTCCGAGAAATTTTTTTTAAAAAAATATAAAGCTCTTTCTAATCCCACAAGGCTTGCTTTATGAATAAACATCATAACATATAGACCGCAAGTGAGTGAAAAATCACTTTGTGTTCTGCCAGATAAACGATATAAATATTTAATTTTATTTAGTTTAAAAAATTTTTTTAAATTTATGCCATAATTCTCTGGTTTTTTCCCGTAACTGTCAAAGAAGAAGGATAGACTATTTTTCTTGTCCAAGAGAAGAGAAAAAAAATGACCCATTACTTTTGAGCTGTACGAAGGAAGAATATTACTTACAAGCACTATGGGCCTGTCTGAGGGATAGTCATCTAATCTTATTTGCTGTAGAGCGTCTATAGTGAAACAGCCAATATATGTGACTTTATTTCCTAGGGCGGGAATTAAACTATTATTTATTTCTGCGCAATTCATTTTTTATTTATGCTCGCACATCACAATGAACAGATCTATTCTGGTCGATGGATAAAACACCAGTGGTCTGAGCAAATAATAAAACTACCTTATTATGAGGGGCGGGCTTAGAGAACTGTAATTCAATTCTCAAGTTACCAGATTTTTCAATCGGGAGAGCGTCTTCCACTTGGCTGTCGGTTAAATTGAAAATATTGATGGTTCGCCCGGAGGCGAATGATTCATAGAGAATTAAATTTTCTTCCTCAATGCCCAGAGAGTTAATTGCCTCATAATATAATTTACTATAATGATGGGGGAAATCACTGCTTATGCGATAAACTGTATTATTATTAATACATACAGATAAACTGGCTAGATCCCCATGCTCAAAATATAGGCCATTCTCCTTATGTTTTCCCGCATAGGCTGTCATGGGCAAAATTACCATGAAAATTTTAGCGGGAATTACATGACCCCATGGCTGATCTATTAGGAGGCTCGTTTGATTGTGACCTAGTACATAATTTTTACTTAGAGTGCGATTAAAAGTATATATTATCGGCTTTGCGTCTAAGGCTAGAGACTTGTTCAAGGCCATATAAGCTGATGTATATGGGTATACTCTATTAAGCCATAATTTAGCGTAATTAATATGGAGCTGGTATGTGCTGGCTTCATCGTCTGTTTTCAGAGTCCACGCTTGAGGGGATAATTCCAGCCTAATTTTTAAATCGATATTGTCAAGCAGATATTGGTCCAGAGTGGATATGTCCAGAGCCAAGGGAAAACACAGAGTTATGCCCTGTTCTTTATCATTCTTTGTCAGTATCTGTGGTTCTTTTGCCGATGTGCGGGCGAAATAGGCTGTATCGAACAATTTAGTTATACCTTCTCCTCCTTTAAAGTCGGGCAAGAGATACCCCAGTCGGGCGATACTCGGCAACTGGCTTCGTTTTACTGAGCTGCAGAGTTTAATGAATGACCAGTAATTAAAACTAGAATTTGATTCCGTTATTTGCTCGCCCAGGAAACACTGGACACTTTTAAATAACGTGTTGGAAAATCCATTGATGAGTGCAATGTTGCTTGTTTCCCCTAGTGGACTTTGCCCATCGGCCTCTGTTAGAGTCACTCTAAATTCTATAACTATTTTGCCTAAATCTAGAAATGCTCCGGGAACTCCAGGAATTCTAAATTCTAGAAAATTATCTTTTAGTTTTTGAGAGAGAGGAAGGTTTACTGGTAGAGTATCAAAACTCTGTGTGCGAGCTATGGAACTCTCAACTTGTCTCAGTCTATGCGGTCGCGGGAATTGATTAATGACGCTGGAAGAATAATCATTTAACGGGACTTTGAGTCCACTGTTTTCAGCCCCGACACCCGCCATGGCTAATAAGCAACTGTTTATACGAGAGAGAATACATCCGTTTTATAAGCAACTCGGCTTCGTCGGCGTTTATTTAACTTGCATTTATTATTTAGCCGTCGCTTAGTCACCCTGCTTACTCGGCCACCCGTAATAACCTTCTTTGCAACACCTTTTAAAGCATCTATCCCGTGAGATTTAAGAGCAGCTTTCATGTCTGTTTTTCCAGACTGATAATCATCGAGCATTTTAGTTCCAAATTCTACTGCACTTGGCGCAGCCACTCTGAAAAGAAAAGGTAAAGCTCTTTTAGCTAGGCCCGCTAAAGCCGAAAAAAATCCCCCACCTCGGACTCTGTATGGCGCGTGAAAAGTTTGTATATCTCCCAGGCCACCCCCCACCTGGGAGGGTTTTAGGGAGAATAAACTCCGAAATTCCTGCTCAGAGGGCACTTGAAAGGGTACACGCATGTTTGGCGGTTAGAGAAACAATAACCATTTTTACGCAGAGTTGGTTCTATTTATCGGTCTTACATGTAACACTACGGTAGTGGAATGACCGCTTTCAAAAGACAGATTACGACCAAACTGATCTGTCATTTTGATAGCTATTTTATCTAATTTAGTTACGCATAGAGGTTTGTACATCATAGGATGAGCACCTTTTGAATAACTCTCCTGAAAGGCGAAAGCATCCAGAATATTGACTAACTGACTACCGTATATTTGCGGTTCCACAATATCACTATATATTAAAACATAATCAACTCCGGCAGTGGGATCAGGCTTGAATGGGGCAATCTGCTTGGGGAAGGAGGTCCCCTCGGGCGCGTCACTACGAAATAAATAATATTTTTCAGCGCTGCTAAGCCCAAGCACCCGAGCTATTCTCGGTTTAAATTGAGCTTTAAATGAAGTGGCAGCATTGTTTTTTCCTGTAAAGGTTCGCGATCTCGTCGAAACTAAAACCCTCCCAATTCCGACATCATAATTGAGTATTTTCCCTTTCGGGAAATGTGCCGAATAATTATCTCTAAAGGCTTTTTTTAAATCTGCTGTTAGCTGTCGATTAATTTCTTCAATAATATGGCTGGCATCTGTCGATAACACATCATTTTTTGGTAGAAAGTGATGGACTATTTCTTCTGTACTTATTCCTGTTTCAGTAATGTGATTTTGTATAATGTCAATACCGCATTCGGCATCGTCTCTTGTTAGAACATTGAATTTTTTGGGATACAAAACATTAAGCAATGCTATTTCGTAGTTCAAGGATGGATTTAAAGGCGTTGCAGTAATTATATTTTGAAAGGCCGAAGCTGTATTGTCGAAAATGTCAATATTTTCTAAACTGCTCAAATAGATATATTTCCCCGGACCCCCTCTGTCCATGTTGAGGGACAGAGACAGTATGAGGCAAATACAAAATATAGACCATTATATATATTTTTTAAAGGCTTAAAAAAACTTTAGTTTGAAGAGTTTACATTTTTATTTTTTTATTAGTTACAGCATTTAGGAATAAAATATCCACATCATCGTGCTGTCGTTTGCGTTTTCCGCGTGAAGTGACCTCGACTCCATCAGGCATGTCCATTTCACGCATGCCACTGTCTCGTTTAGTTCCAATCCCACCGGCTGGTCCGACGTCAGCACCGCCGCTGCCGCCGCTGCAGCTGCTGCTGTTGCCGCTGCCGCCACCGGCACTGCTGCCACCGCTGATGCTGCCAGTGCCTTGCTTCTCCACAGACAGCTGTAGTATTTCCCGTTCTAGAGCTTCGGGGGAGGCGCCACGTTCAATTTCCACCTCATCTAGGATGATTTTAGGTACTGCCAAGTATGGGCTCACTGACGGTACGAGCAAGCATGTCTGAATTTCCCGTTTCAGTAATATGTCTTGAAATATGTTAATGAGAGGGAGATATTCAGTGTGCCATTCATCGGCCTGTTTTCTGCTCATGCCAATGTACTGGGGTAAAATTACCCGTTTGATGTTGCCATTGGCTATCACTGCCCGACCCAGGGACACCAGACATAATTTAAACCAAATTCGTCGATTCTGTTGCGTGTCCTTGCTCAAACCGCGTACATAATGCGTGTCGAGACTAGGCTCTAATTGCTGTTGCGCAATTTCATTCTTTTCAAGACAAGGACCCGCTGAGAACTGACATATTAGTGCTGCAAGGTGGGGTCTTAAAAAATCCTCTGGCCTGTCATCAAGGGTGTTGGTGCATGGTGGGGGTGATTTTAGGACAATTTCCCCGGGTGTGCCCCGATCTGCGGCTATGGCACGGTTCACCAGGATTAGCGATTTTTGCTCAATTTTGGAAAAAGGATATTTTTCCCAGAGTGAAAGAGCCGGCTCGTAGGGGCGAGCAGAAGTAGCGTTGTGGGGATACACGATACAATCCCCATATTCCAGGAATTCTTCACCCATTATTCCCCCGACAATTACTGGAAATTTATATTCCATTCTCGTCAACAGTTGGGTTCCTTAGAGTCCTCGCTGAGGGAGTGAGACGGATAATGTTTATCGGCACGTCGGCGGCAGGGTTTAAATACCGCGCTGCAGTAGCCTCCCACTCCTGCGGGTGGGTTTGGTAGGGGTTTGGGGGACCTCTCTAGGTCGACATTCGCCTAAGGTGCTTATACAAGCTTTGGGCCCCTTCAAAAGCTTCTATCATATCCCGGAAATCATGCGTAGCATATTCTAAGCGTCTGATTTCAGCCGTCAGTTCTTTCTGATTAAAATTGTCATATAATTTTTCAATTTCATCAAAAGTCTTAGTAAATCTGGTCATGGGGCAATTGACTTTGAAGGATTCGTAGGTTTGCCATAAACTTTGTATCACACGAGCTTTGTAACACACTTGCTGATAAATCTTTCGTCTTGACGTTAATTGATGTAATAATATCGACAAACTGGGGTCCTTTTCTCCTTCTTCATTCAACGGGAGATTAATTCTCTCGGGATAATCAACTGATGGCTGGTCCATTTTTTTTTTTTTTTATGAATAGCACTTCGAGAAGGAACTTCTTGTCTCTATCCTGTCCCGGTATTTACTAAAGCGGGCAAAGCTCTTCTCTCGACTTTATGAAAGCTTAAATTTCAATAGGCTAGCCAGAGCGGCTTTTTTTCCGCGGTCTTTTTAACATAAAAACCGCCTAATAATTGTTTTCTCGCCTTGTGATTTTTTATAAATCTTGGCTCTAATCTAATAAGGCTCACTAATTCCCCTACAACGGGCAAAAGTTTTTTATCGATGTACGCTCGACTGCTTGTCAAAGATTTAATGATTTGTAAGATGTTTAAATTATGGTATGGAGGGAATAAAATACCTCTCTTATCCCACCGAATGAAAGAATTATTTTTGAATAGATTCAGCATAGATTTCGCGTATGGCAATTCTTCTCTCGTGAAATACAGATCAATTATTTCATTTAAATTTGGGGAAGAGTCCTCAGGCGGGAGAGAAAGACTGTTGTTTTTTCTTGATATTAAAGATAAAAGTATTTCCGGCGGGAGTTTATTATTATTGGCTATTATTTTCTGTTTCGGATTTTTTTTTTTTTACTCTTAGACTCCTCGCGGCAACTACCGCGGGCGCGCCCGCCACCGCAGCCGTCGCAGCCGCCGCCACTGCCGCCACTGCCGCCACCGCCGCGGGCGGCATTACAGCGAGCGAGCTTATTTTTTTTTTTTTTTTTTATGGGAGACTCACCAGTCTCAACAAAGAGCTCGGGTGGGTGCCCGCTCGTGGGAGGTGGTAGCCCGAAGCGGCAATTACCCTTATGAGGGCGAGTTGCTATGCTGGGGCAGGAGCTGACCTTCTCATCCTTGCTTTGGGCTGGTTTCACTTTCACTCTCGAGAGGCTGGAAGATTCCTTCCTACGCGCCATAGTGGTGGTTGCAGTGCTTCTGCGAAGGCGGGGAAAAGGAGATTCGCGCTTAGGAGTGGGTAAGATATTTGTTCCATTTTTAAAAATATATTTTTCGGCGGTTAGCCGAGGGATGAGACAAAATTCCTTTACCACCATTTCGATTATTTTTTACTTTATAAAACTACTAATCAGCGAGATGACCAGAGGTAAGAGTGTAGTTAAGATGGCTCCTCCACGCTTCGAAAGAAGAATATTTTTTTTTTTATAAAGTGGAGTTCGTTTACGGGCAACGGTGAGAATGTCTCCTCTAAACTTCTTTAATTTGCTCAAAATAGTCGGTTCTACTGTTAGATTTTTCTTAAGAAAATTAGTAAATATCTCAGATATGCAATTAATTTCTTTTTTTTTTAATTCCTTAATAATACGATTGCGAGCTTTAGCTGGAAGTTTGTTTAATAAAATTAATAACTCTCTGTGTTGCACTGCTAGGGGCTTACCCCTGTTTGACATTTTGCATGTCCTTCTCGTGCACCCAGCTATCTGCACTTCGGGGATAACCCACCCAGCTCACCAGATATTCTCTACTGCCGTCAGTTTTTCTTCTCCGTCTCAATATTTTAATGGGAAAAAATTCAGGTAGAGATGTTTCTATTAATTCCTGAGCGTAAAATTGCCCGAGTATTTTTTCCCCGCTCAGGTCGATAAGAGAATATGTGGGGATTACTTGCGAATTATCAACCGATTGGATTTTAAAAATTTCTTCGGTGTTTTGAGGCCAATAACTCTTGTGAAATATCCCCCGGTGGCTAGTTATCCGCACATGCGCTCCAGGAGTCAGTCGTGGACTAGTACGAGGCTGATGAGTACGGGCATTTAAATACATTAGCCCAAACTGCCGAGGAAGACTCAGAGAATGCACTTGTTGTGGAGTTTGACCTTTCTTGAGAGAGGAGTGAGGAGTTGAGTTGTAAGTTTCTACTATGGCTGGTAATACCTCTATATATTTTAAAGAATTTGTTAAAGTCATATAGCGGTAGATTCTATGCTTAAGCGTGCGAATAGCTCGTTCCGCTATTGCAGCCTTAGTGTCCGAGAAGGTACTGTATAATTTAATATTTTTTTTTTTTAGGTAATTCAGAAGAGGACGATTATAAAACTCGGCCCCTCTGTCCGTGTGTAATCTCGAAATTCCACGGAAGGTGGGGCTTTCTATAATATTTCGTAAGGCTGACAAGACGCTTTTTGAGTTTTTTCTGACTAGTCCTACCGCCTTCATTAACCTTGAAAAGACATCTATGCATAACAAAATATATTTAATGCCGCCATTGTGGGAATGTAATAAAGTCATGTCCGCCAAGTCGCAGGTGAGTATAATGCGAGGGGCAACAGCTATGATTTTCCGTCTGGGAAATCGCAGAGGCTGCAATTTATGCAAAGTATAGGCCCTCTGAGAAGAGAGATAATCTACTACGTCTTTATAAGTAATAGAGGCGTTTTTTTCCCTAGCTGCTCTAAAAAGTTTGTTAACATTCCCAGTAAAGCCACCGGGGCTATTGACGTCTCTATATACTTTTTCTAGAATTTTCTTTTTATGTGAATTTAAGGCCATTTTTGTTTTTACCAGCGGTATACAGTTTCACAGTTGCCCTCTCCGGTAATGAAGCTTCGTAATTGAATTTCCTCTGGAGCGGTTAAATCAACCAGAAGATAGCTGTATTTATCCGCAGTGACGTGACGATATATCTCAACAAATTTCGGGGCTAGATTTTTTCCATAAATTTGTCGCCCGAGACATTCCAACTGAGACAGATCTCGTTGTCTTAATAAAATATATTGGCTACAATTAAGTGTGATCGTGCGAGCGTATTTTCCTTGTGGAAATAAATTTTGAGATATGAGAATTACGGATATTTGCTCGTGTCTTCCTCTAGTAAAAATATTGGCTATAACATCACTCTTAACTGCTTCATTAAAAAGGTCATCAATTATATACAGAGAGCTATTGTCTGTCTCAAGGGGATTTTGGTAATCCGCCGGGTTAATGAGACCTTTCACTAAAATGATTTTCTCACTAAGAGAGGTGATTTGTTTCAAAGGGTGAGTTTTATCATCCAGACTGGAAATGATTATTCTCGCGAAAGAACCGGCATATTTTTTACATAAACGCTCCACTAGACTGCTCTTGCCTGCCCCGCTAAAACCAGCAACAAGTATTCTTGCAGGCTCTCTGAAAATATTCAACTCTTCCTCTGTAAAGGTACAGACCTTGTCCATCTTCCCATTTCAAATGAGCCTTTTTGTGGAAGAATCATCTTATATATAAACATTTCTTTTTAGTTCAAAGCAGAGGGGAGGGAGGCGGGCATCAAAAACCTTACTGATGAAATCGGTAAGGAACCATTGAGGAAATGGATAGACACATCTAATTTCCCCACAGATCATCCTCTCTACAATGACTCAAGGAAGGGATCTCTAGGCTTACTTAAAAGTGAGGTGGGGGACCGCCTTATTTCAGAAATAGTCTGCATTAAACCCAAAATGTATAGCATCCTGCTAGCAGATAATAACAACACTATCGCTGCAAAAGGAGTTCCTCAGTCTGAACAACAATTATTAACTCATAATAACTTTAGAAGTGTGCTGGAAGACGGTTCTAAACATACCTTCCAATATAGTCAAATTAGAAATTTAAAAGGTCAGATGACCACTATCACCACTAGGAAACGAGGTCTTAGCTCATTTGATGATAAGCGCTTTTACTTAGATGCCTATCACTCTGTATCCTATGGTCATCCAGATGCCAGAGAAACAAAGTTTAAATTATTTAAAGATAAAACAGATGACAAAGTGGAGGAAGACGAAGAAGCTAATAGCAGTACTGAAGAAGGGAGTACAGAAGAAGAGGAACTAGAGATGAGAGACAGTTGCAATCTTTGGCGGGGAAGAGAAAAAACCGTAAGAGATTTTTTCCCCAGGGTCAAGCATCGACGCGAGAGAGGTAGATCTTCCGCCACTGCTCGTAGTTTCATGCTCTTAGAAGCTAGCTGTTCTGAGGGAGAGGAGGAATAAAACAATGTAATGTTAACTAATAAATATATTTGCTAAGAGAGACTTTTTTGTTTTCACCCTTTGAAAAATTAGGTTATTATCCTTTTTCACACAGATGCCCCCGATGTAGCCGGAGAGCGGGCGCAGGGCTGATAATCACACCCGATGACCTCCAAAGAAGCAGGCCCGCCGCAACACTCCATCAGAGACGCCAGTCACCTGAATCCTTTGTACTGCCTCTCTCTCCCATCTATCAGTGTAATAGAGTTTGGGGAGTCAGAAGTGATCATTACTCTACTTCTGTTCCTACTTAGTAATAAGACTCTCTATCCCCTTGGGGGATGATTAAACATATTAAACTCCTACCCTGTCAGCCCTAAGGTCATACAGACCCCCCATTATCTCATTATTTTTCCATGGTCATTATCCCGGAATCCGGTTCCCTCGGGGGACCAGCTACCCATCCATTACCGCGTTCTTTAAACCCAGCAGTGTTGTTGTTGTGAAGTAGCAACAGTCGCGTCAGTGAGTCGCAGGCCCGGGAAAGGGGGGGGGGGACTCCCTCGGAGATGGTAAGCTTGTACCCAGTCACCTGAATCCTTTGTACTGCCCTCTCCCATCTATCAGAGTGATTGAGTTTGGGGAGTCAGAAGTGATCATTACCTACCTTCTTATAATTAGTAATTACACAGAAATAAGCCTCTCTCTCTCTATCCCCTTGGGGGATGTTTAAACATATTAAATCTTGTACCCCTGACAGCACCTGAGCTTATGAAGACCAACCCATTATCACATTCTTTTTCCACACTCATTATCCTGGGAATCTGCCCACCTGCTCACCTGAATCCTTTTTTGTACTGCCTCTCCCATCTATCAGAGTGATTGAGTTTGGGGTGTCAGAAGTGATCATTACCTACCTTCCTATACTTAGTAATTACACAGAAATAAATCTCTCTATCCCCTGGGGGATGATTAAACATATTAAACTTGTACCCCCTGACAGCACCTGTGCTTATGCAGACCACCCATTATCACATTCTTTTCCACACTCATTATCCCGGAATCTGCCACCTGCACACCCGAATCCTTTGTTCTACTTTATGTACCTACTTATTAATGTATAGGAATAAGTCTCTCTATCCCCTTGGGCCATGATTAATCATATTAAACAATTACCCTGTCATGCAAACCCCATCATTATCTCATTTTCCATGGTCATTATCCGGCAGTGTTCCTAGATCGACCAATATATACTACTACTACTAAAAGTCATGAAAACTTTAGAATCGTTAGAATTAGATCAATTACTTAAGAACGCTTTTTCCAAACAGTTAAAAGCCTTCTCCACTGGTAGGTTTTACTATAAGAAAGATTGCTGCTTACTTTAAGATGCGTAACTTTCAATTTGCAAATTTTATTAAACAATTTACTTCTAATGTAATAACTAGGAAATGCCTTCTAAGATCAGCTTCAAACACAAAACACTGGAAAAATTATTTTTAAGTCTTTTCTTATTAATGTGGCAGTGGTGGCAATTTCTAGGCTACTTTAGGAATAGTGGCAATTTTTAGACCTCTTCAGCAACGCTGATTTTTTAAAAATTAAACATATCTTACAGTATTATAGATAACTGTAAGTAGCATATAAATAAGAAGAGATAAATAAAACAGTATAAATTTGCGTTTCATGACTTAGTTTAACGAGGGTAATTTTCTTGTTTTCTTCCAAATTTTCGTTTATTAATCGAGAAAGTCTTACTCGATTGGGTACAAATTTCTATTGATGGTGTCCAGTATCTACGGTAGACTCATCTGTCTCTGTATTCCTCCTTGTCCTATGGATAATACCACACAAGTCATTCTCACATTTTGTTACAGTGTTACAACTGGAGGAAGCCGCCACTGATCGGCTTCGGACTTTCAACACTCCTGAGTCCTACTGAGGCGGCTGGTGCAACTTTGCCATGTCTAGTCTCGAAATAGGATAGTATTATTTTACTTTATTTGCATTATTTTGTCTTGATGCCGGAGAGGGTTCTTAATCTACGGAACTGGTTTTCTCTTTCCCCTGTAGAGTGAGACACTTTTAATTGTATCTCACTCTACAGGCACTGTATGGCCGCTACAGATTTTTTTTTTTTTTGGTTTAAATAAAACGCTTGTGAGCGACATCAATCATTAATGGCTAATGCATAATATGGAGCAGATAAAACGTGTCATAGGTTTAGTGTGTGTAGGCACAAATATTATTATATTCGTTACAATAACTGAGAAATACATAGGTTGGCCAGCTTCTGAACTTTAGTCCTGATGTGTTTCTCTCAAAGCAATTTGAGAATGTATCTTCTGATGAGAAATAAATCACACTGATGACTTTGTTGAGATATTTTACGTAACAAAGAAATTTTTTTTGGTACTTATAACATCTTTGTGTAAGGTGAACAAAGTTTAAATGAAATATTTGATTAATTACTGTACGTACTTACTTGATTAAAGGCTGGTCAGTTTACCTTGAGAAATGTATGGATTTATTTTGGCTCGTGTATTTCCAAAATTGCGTCCTTTTGTTTTTTTTCTTCTTTTGAAGAAATTAGGAATATTGAATAATTAAATAACAAAAAGGCACAATACCGTGACTGGAACAATACACAAATAACCCGCACATAAAAGAGAGAAGCTTACGACGACGTTTCGGTCCGACTTGGACCATTGACAAAGTCAATGGTCCAAGTCGGACCGAAACGTCGTCGTAAGCTTCTCTCTTTTATGTGCGGGTTATTTGTGTATAGGAATATTGAAATTTTGCTTTTTTTGCGATGATTTTCGATAATGATATTCAGTTATGGTCAATGTTGATAACTTGGTAAAGTAACTTTTCGAGTATTTTGTGTATTTTAGAATATTTTTCTCTCAGGAGACTGACTCTTCAAATTATCTTCAAATCTCATGTTTCTTCAAGGAAATTTTGAATTAGATCTGTGGGGCATATATCCTCATTTATTATTTTTATTAAATAAATTTATATATTACTGAAGTTTCCATGTGATGACATTGAAGTAGACGAGATAAAGTTTAAGAAATAAGAGGATAATTTTCTGGGATCGAGCAGAGACACAAATATATAATATCAGTTACAGTAACTCGTAGTTATAGTTCGGTAATTAATATAATTTGTTTGTATAATTCAAGTATTTTTGTTTAAGTTAAACCACAATAGGAATATAAATACTGAAAATTATTTAATATTTCCTAACGTGAATAATTCCCAGGAGACAGCAGCCAGTATTTAGAGACACACTGTAAAACACTGCAGATAATCAAGACAATAATGTACGAATTATTCATGGCTGATGAATAATTCCAGTTGGGAAGCTTCTCGCAAACACAGATTATGCATCGCTAAGTCTGCTGAAAGGAAATTAATATATATAAAGCAATAGGATGAATTTTATTTTTTTTTCTATATTACTTTATTTTAAAAAATCATAAATTTGGTTATTTCGACAACTGCCAAGATTTTTTTTTAATTTTTGTAAGGTGACTTTGAACTTGTATGGGTTATAAATGAGAGACTCTTAGGTTTAATTCGAAGAAGCCAAGAGATTCTCTGATTCCCTGGATCAAGAGCTCTCCATCAGTATCAAGAAAATGCTCCAGGAAATAACAGACAACTTCACCTCTCCATCTCTCCCCCCCTCCTCCTCCCTTCCTCCTACCCTTCTTCTCTCCCTCCCTCCCTTCCTCCCTCCCTCCCTCCCTCCCTCGCTCCCTTTTTTTTTTTCTTTTTTTTTACACAGGGTTTGACAAGGTTAAGGATCCCTAGCTTTATTGACAATCTATTTACAGGTTAAGGATTCCTAACTTTATTGGCAAGCTAAGAGCTGTTACCTACATCAGCTCATTTGAAAGCATTTTTATTGTTATGAGACATACAAGTAGGGAACAGGATGAAGTTGGAGCCATCTGTGGGCCAGCATTTTCATTTGATCAACTGACTTTATCTCGTTGACATCATTATGCTGTACGAATGTGTTCCATACTCGAGTCATCCTGGGTATGTATGATCTCAGATGGAGTGATGTTCTGGAGAAGGGTACAGCCAGAGTGAAGTTGCTGCTTTCTGCCCGTCTTGTGGCATAAAAGCTTGTTTCATGCTGTCCTCGAAGTGGATCCAAGTGTGGTACTTTGACAATATTGGCCTTGTACATAACAGTAAGGCCACCCACATCCCTCCTATGTTGAAGGCTCTGCTGAAATGACAGATCTATCCAAGATGGGTCCAGGCGTGAGATGAGACGTCTTGCTCTGTTCTCTACTCTGTCAAGCAGTCGCAGATGAGAGGGGGGGCAGGCAAACCAAGAAAGTGGAGCATACTCAAGCTGTGAGAGTACTTGTGCCTCGTACAGGATCTTGCAACCCCTACTGTCAAGCAGATACGAGATACGGCGAAGTGCTGTAAGCTTCCTGGCTGCCTTGTTTGCAAGATTTACAACATGGTTCTTCATGGTTAGTTTGGAGTCAAATTTCACCCCAAGGATATCAACTTCTTCTCCAGGTGCCAACACCCTCCCATTCATCCTTACTACTGCACCACCATTACCATCATGGTGCCTAGAGACGATCATCATTTGCGTTTTCTCAGGTGCAAATGTTACCTGCCATCTATTTCCCCAAGCTGATATAGCTCTCAGCTGGTGATTGATGTAGCTTAGAGCAGCTGGTATTTCTTCTCTTGGATAAGTGAATGTCAGTGTACAGTAGTCTGCATATGCATGTGATTCTGGGATGAGATGAAGAAGGTCGTTGAAGTAGACATTCCATAACAATGGACCCAGTACGCTTCCTTGTGGAACACTTGCCACAATAGGATGTCTTGCTGATTCCGTTCCAATGGGAACTACACTTAGAGATCTACCATGAAGGTAATCACTGAGGAGACAGCGTAGAGCCTGCAATTCCCAGTGCTTGAAGTTATGCTAACAGGCCCTGGTGCCACACCCGGTCGAAAGCGCCAGCAATGTCCAGTGCTACCACACAGCTGACTTTGGATTCATCCAGTTACTGGTGCCACTTAGTGGAGAGGTTTAATAACAGATCAGCAGCAGAGTAACCTTTCCTGAAGCCATATTGACGATCACAAAGTAGTGAGTGGTAGTCAAAAAACTCTGTCATTTGTCTTGAGATTATTGTCTAAAGGATCTTACCAGTGATTGACAGGAGTGACACTGGTCTGTAGTTGCTGATTTCTGCTCTGCTCTTCTTTTTGTGAACAGGGACTACATTTGCCTCTTTCCAAAGAGAGGGCCATTTACACTGTACTAGACAGTGCTGAAAGATGCGAGTTAGAGGTGCTGCTAGCTGGTCTGCACATCTTC